>NC_053431.1:54300578-54401364 GCF_007990345.1 Gossypium hirsutum
CTATCATTTCCAATATCTCAATTTAGAATTCACGTATGGGTTTAATCAATAGCTTATGAGCAACTAGAACAAGTTTATCAGGTTTACAACACAATCTCAAATTCAGCACAAGTTGTTTTTCCTGAGCAATAGTCACTAAATCATTTATAACTGGAGCTACAAAACTCCAAATCACTTTCCGTTAATTTTTCCTGAATAAGACTCGTATATCTTCCATCCATAAAATTTCCAGAATTTTAGTTTGCCATCATACAATTTATTAATTCCCGGTTCACTGTTTGCTATCCACTCTTACAGAATCAATGTCTCATTTACAGAATCAAATTGTATTATATGACTACTCATAGGGTCTAAGTAATTTATCTATACTTTTGTAAATTTAAATATTTCTAAAACGGACAGATTAGTTCATCTCACTGTTCACACAACTTTAAATACTCATTTCGAATAATTTTCTTACACTTTTTTATAGAAATAGACTTTAAGTTTAATTTCATAATTTATTCAGCCTCCATTCACTCCAACAATTTATGTGATTTCTAATTCATTTACTGCTGCTGTCCTGAGCAGGTTTATCACAATTTTACTCTTCTACATATCCTTTTAGCACTTCATAATATCATATCCATTTGGCAACATATCATATCATATACCTATACTCATAATACTAGCGTAGCATAAATTACATAGTTATTCTTTATTCTTACATCATATATCAATTTAGTTATATTAAAATTCCTCGATCTATTACGTTCGATATGACATTTTTTCACGATCACTTTGTTTCCATAATCTTTGCTAATAACATTTTTATTCTTGCACAATTATCACTTTACTAGATTATTTTACTTAAAATCAGAATACCTCGATATTTCTTAAGCTAACACCTCAAGAAATAACATTCGCTAATACAATCAAATAACGAATCATGACAAACACATCTAATATGCTTTAAAAATTCAATAAAATATAAAAATTGTTGGGTGCCATGAATTATTCAATCGGCCGAATATCATTGAATCTCTAAAATAGCTTATAACCACTTGACCGAAGTTCACATTTCAAAGCCACATATATATTATTCAAAATTAACAACACTTAAAAATCCAAACCATATAAAATCAATTCATATTAACACAAATCAATAATCACCTAGCACATCGGCACTAGCACAGCACACACACATTTAACTTTCTAAAATTCAACTTTAACAAGCTTCCTATGCTTCCATGATAAAACCGGAATGCTCATCTTACCACCAACATGCATATTAATTATCTCAAGCCTCTCTTAATCAATTTTATTCATAATAGCATGAACTCAACAATCCATTACTCATACAAAACAACATACCGAAAGCCTTACTCATTCCAAAATTCAAATCTCAATTGGTCCAAAAAAACTTGATATTCACCACACAACATCAACACCAAGCAGAATGATGCATCCATGGCGAGTGTCATTTCATCAATAGCGATGCATTAGTAAATAGCTAAACAATTGCATCATGAATCATAAAAACCAGTAATCTGCACCTAATTTCTTCTTCTCTCTAAATTTCGCAAGATAAAAAAATTTTTTTGTTTTTTCCTTCATCCAACATAAACTTTGTCCACCTAAACATATTATGCCATCTTATTTTTGTTTTAGACAACACAACTGTTATGATTTTGTCATTTGTCCTAATTCATGCGGCCATACAGATGGGGGAAATGACATGCAAGTCCCCCTTTTCAACATGCACTAATAGGTCCTTATTTTATCTATCACATTCAAAAATGTCACACATAAGCCCTATTGACTAATTCACATGAAATTACTAAATCGAAGCTTAAAATTTTCACACATTTATTTAGACAATAAATATCATGTTCAATAATTTGATTACTCGGTTTAGCGGTCCGAAACCGCTTTCTGACTAGGGTCAAATAGGGGTGTCACAGGTATTTTTCCAAATATGAACCTAGCTTAAATTATTGCTAGAATAAGCTTAATCAAATACCGAGATTCTAAAAACGTAAAGAACTTGAAAAATGGGGTTAGAACGGACTTACTATTGAGCTTGGAAAGCTTGAAAAGCCTAGCCATGGCTTCCCCCATGCTAATTTCTGCCTCCATGAGAAAGATGAGTCAATTTTGGCTTATTTTCCCTTTTATTTCTTTTAATTACCAAATGACCAAAATGCCCTTCCTTACTAAACTTTCAAAAATCCATCTATGTCCAATTTTTGTCCATCACTTAGAAATTGGTCAAATTTCTATTTAAGACCTCCTAATTAATATTCAAAGTAATTCATACTAGAAACTTCTAGAATGCAAGTTTTGCAACTATTCAATTTAGTCCCTAACTTCAAATTGAGCGCTTTATGCATAGAATTTCTTCACGAAATTTTCACACAATCATGCAATCATATCATAGACCTCAAATAATAATAAATAATTATTTATATATCAAATTTTGTGGTCCCGAACCTCTGTTCCAACTAGACCCAATTTGGGCTATTACACTGTGGCTGAGTAAGAGGCGAAATTTTGCGACTTAGTCGCTATGCAAATGGGATGGTGGCAACTTAATATGAGCGTTGTATTCATTTCAAGGGTGGGCTCAGAGATAATCTACGAGTTCTAATAGCTCCACAAAGGGAGTGAGATTTTGCTGTGTTAGTGGAAAAGGCGAAGATCGCCGAGGATGTGAAGCGCGCTAAGCGCCAGAATCGTGAGAAGGAAAGGGAAGGAACAAGAGGTTTGGGAGCCCTCAAGTTCAGCTATGGGGCCTAAGAAGAAGGCCAAGTTTGATGGGCTGGTTAGAGTTGGGCCCCTGTTGCTGCTACTAGACCACAACCTTACGTTGATTATGAGAAACGCCATTAGGGCGAGTGCTGGAAAAGGTTAGGGGCATGTTTGAGGTTCGAATCTATGGAGCACAATATCAAAGATTGTCCATGGAGGCCTGATCAGATGCAAGCTACTGGTATGGGTACTGTTCAGCCGCTGAAAGGTGTTCAGCAGCCACGAGAGGCCGTGGTCAAGCCAAAGGTGGAAATGGTATGGGCCGTGGTCGTGGAGCACTGGGCAAAGGTGCTGGTCATACTGAGGTAAGGCAGTCGGCACTGGTTATGCTGCACATCACTGAGAGGATATAGATGCTCCAGATGTTATTAGGGGTACATTCTTTATCCATAATGTACCTTATACTACATTGATTGATGTTGGATCAACACACTCTTATATAGCATGCACTGTATCTGAGACTTTGGGTGTGGTGGGTCAAAACACTACGAGTGAGGTTACTGTGTTAAGTCCATTAGGGCAGTTAGTGAGAGTGAATAAACTGTTTAAGATGTACCCTTGGAGGTTCAATGAGTGATCTTTTGGCGGATTTAATGAACTCCCTTTGGAGAATTCCACTTAGTACTAGGTATGGATTGACTGGTTAAGTATTAAGTGAGTTTGGATTGTGCTGCTAAGCGGATGATATTGAAAACTGCGGATGGTGACGAGGTGGTTGTGATTGGGAAGCGTCAGAATTATCTATCAAATGTGATTTCTGCACTCAGAGCTAAGAAGTTGGTTCATAAGGGTTGATACGAACTGCCTCGGGGAGAGTCGAGTCATATGCTAAGTTGCCCGATCGTCCACGAGAAAGTATCGTTCAATTCACTTTTGGAATGAAGTTGATAGGAATATAGGACGGAAGCTATGTATAATGGTTTAATGATGGATATGGAAGAAAGGGTTCTTAAAAGCAAGCACAAACCAATATTAGAAAATATCGACCCAAATTCTTATAGGCTATCAAGGTGGAGGATGAAAGTGATAAACCTCGACCCGCTACTTAGCAAAGTAGGAACCTCGGTATAAGGGTGAACAGCACACTCGGTTGAGTGATAAGTTCAAAAGAAGAACAAGGTTGACACCAACTAAGAACTAGATAGGCCAACAAGTCTTAACGAAATATGGGAGAAAGATCCTCTCCAAATAGTTTCATTAACAAAGAAACAATAAAACAAAGTTCAAAAAAACCTCTATAAAAATGAAAGAAAACAAATATTTATAGGCACATAGATGACCATTCAAATTTGGCATCTAGATGTTCACACAATAATAAAAACGTTCACACTAATGTATTAAAATAGTTCATAAATTCGGCAGATTCATGCACTAGTTGAATGGACACTTTCTTCCCCCTAAGTGTGTGCATGAATGCTTAGTCATAAAGAAAGACTTCAAGTGACTTGTATGTGCACCAAAGGTTGCATTCATCTCCTTGAGGCGTTCATGCACTTGTATGGAACATGTATCTTCATAATTAAACACTTTAATGGCATGTAGGTTCATAAATGGCAGCATGAACCTAGTAAATTCGTTCTCCCCTTTGTGAATGCACTTAATTCAATCAATGTGTTGAATTATTGAGTTAATTCCTTCCTTTGGATGTTCTTGAACCCATCCATGCATGTGTAGTAGCTTATAGGTCAATTCAAAGAGTGAACATGTTCAAGGAGCTATGCACTTAAGCCATTCATGCATTCTATCATCCCATGCATTTGATCCATTCATGGACTAGCCTTTAATGTCCGTACATGCATTCGACACATGCATGAATTTGTAGAAACCTTGCATCTAGTCGTACATGCACCAGCATTTAATACTTCTTTATTAATGAGTGTGGAATGCCCAAAAGAGATGTTTCTTCATCCATACATTGTGCCATCCTTGATCATTGTATCTAAAAAAAAATCAAATTATGAGACATCATGTGAACACATAATGTCATGCATTAAATCGGCTAAAATGTGAACATAATTAAATATGTAATAACTATGACATATTAAACAAATATAATATAAGTCAAATTGATGCTTAATAAATATGTTCAGATTTATTTAATGCATTAAGTCTAAAATCGGGTTTGAGCTAAAATGAGCTAAGCTTTAGCCCTTAAGCTAAAGTTGAGCTAAGGTTTAGCTCATGAGCTGAATATAAGCTAGGAGTGAGCTCAGTTTAGCTCAGACAAGTTGGATTGAGCTCGAATAAGCTGGATTGAGCTGGACGGAGCTCGTGGAGCTGGAAACGAGCTGGGATCAGCTTGCCAACATGTCAATGCTCGGCTTGACAGACTTGTTTGATAAAGTTTGCGGGGCATGCTCGTATCATCCCCCTCTTTTAGGCGACTTGTCCTCAAGTCGAGCTGTTTGTCCATGGGAGAACTTTGACTCGTGCATGGTTTTCCTCGATCAAATGGGATGGAATATGTCACACAAACTTGAAAAAGTCTCACCACTTTTGGACAAGAGAACTCAAAGAAGTTAGAGACACATGATAATCAAATTCAAGGAAAACGCATTCAACTGATCATATGCCCAGAATCTTAATTGTGCAAAACAAGCATACGTAAATATATCAAAAAGTCTTGTTAAGCCATCTTTACAAACATGTGAACTTATTCAAATACGTTAATCCACAACCAAAACTTTCAATAGTTTATTCAAAATAACAATTCATGGGAATGTACACGCAAAGTGTACCATGGCCAATTGGAAACTAACTCACTCTTTGCTTATTAACAACATTATTTGTGTAATCACTTTCCAACACAAACAGATCACTACTAGGCCAAAGACAAGAATCAATCACAACAAGGTACAAACAATTTCCAAACATCAAACCATCAAAAGATTTTCAACAACATTCGAATAGAGTAAAGGTATTTGAAATTTTCGTAAACTTTACCTTGTCGATCTTGAAGAGAAGAAAATTTATGTTCGGTTTTACCTTTTTCAAACAAGATGAATCTTCTCTCTTCAGACAGATAATGTAAAACAAACCTTTTATCTCGATCAACTTGGGTGGGTGACGAAGCACCATGACAGCTCGTGCTTTTTAAAGGGTTACATTCACAAAAATGTAAAAGGTTAGTTTCAATAGGAGGTATGGACTGAAAAGAAAAAAATAATCATCGTTGAAATTTGATTCAAGTCCCAAAGCATAAGTCGATCTTACCTTCTCAAAATGGAACGAAAATTTCAAATGCGGCCAAACAAGGTGATTAGTAAACGAATCAAAATTGAAACCTAAATCATTGAATTTCACCTTCTTATCAAAAGTTCGAACATCAAGCAAACATAATTTGAATGCAAATGATGCAAAGTGCTTAATGTTTCCATAAAATGAATTCATGTAGCAAATACCAGACTTGAACACACGAACTTGGTCATTTGATTTAGCAGGCAACATGTTAAATAAGGAAAAATAATCAACTCATCGCATGATTCAAATTTCACTCGTTCAATTAGACTTGAAAAATTGGCACAACCAAGCATATTCGTTTTATCACCAAAGAAACGATGCAACATGTTATCATGCAAGTAAATCAAAGGAAACTTAAACATGCAAATACTTGAACAATCTTGCATCGTAATTTCTACTCGAATAGATAGATCAAAGCATGGAAATCTCGCACAAAATTTCAGAGATTTATCTTGAAGAACAAAGTCAAACAGATCAATTATTTCATGCAAAAATCTTTTAAGCATATATCGAGCAAAGAAGTTGTGATCATGTGACCTTTCAGAAATTCAAATCCATCACAAATCATTTGAATAGGCACATTTAAACAGAAAGATGAATTCAAAGAATTTTTATAATCAAACAAATCAAAACGTGAAAAATGCTATCACACACATTTACAATTTGCACAGGATGAACCAATCCAACAGAATCAACAGAATTATCGTTATAAAACATGTCATAAGACGGAATCTTCATGACATCTTTTGAAACAACATCGTTAACATTAATATGTGAACAGTAATTAACCAAATCAAAAGATGGAAGATTTTCAAAAATAAGGCCATAAAAATCTATATGAGCAACTTTGTATTCAAACGGCCTCGAATCAATAAATAAGGAATCCTTACCTTTCTTACCTTCAATTGAAAGTGGGTGGCTGTCATTCGTGAACTTACCTTTTTCGAACAACCTAAAACACCTCTCGTTTGGAAGGTAATGTAGATGGAATTGGTCACACAAACTTCTAGGAACCTGAAAAGTTAACTCACAAGAAGATCAACAGGTGGGTTAGTAGAAATAATCCTCACTTGCTCACTTGTTTTCTCACTCGATTCTTTTTCTTCTGAATCACTCGTTTCTTTTGTTTCAATTTCTTTTTCAACTTCTTTTTCACTCTCAAATTTCTTTTCGTTCTCTTTTTCAATCTCATTTTCTTTTGCTTTTCAAAGGCTTTTTTCAAAGGCTTTTTCAGTTCTCTCAAGATTTGCTCATTTCTCTCTTACTTGCCTCTTGCCTCCCTTTTCTTTTATTTCGTTTCTTTTTCTTCTTTTGTTTTTTCTTTTCTTTTCTTTGTTTTCTCTTTACAAGAATGTACAAAAGAGTCATGAGAATAGAGATCATGTTCAAAAGGCCAAGAACTATTTGCATGTGAAAAACTTCGTGTAGAACACTCCTTGAATGATTTTTTTGAAGTTCGGGAAGAGGTATATCTATCTCTTCGGATTTCATTTTGGACATCTTCTCGAACGGATTAAAAATCATAGTCGTCTTCTTGACTTCTTGAATTTCTTGACGAAAAAGAATCTCGATAGTAATCTCTTGGTCTTGAAGTCGATGTCGAATAGGAATGACAATGGGACTCTTTTCTCAAGTAATAATTGGGTGTATCTCTTTGTGGGGTTCTCGACTCTATGTTTCACCTTGATGAAACTCGTTCTCGTGGTTCTCTTTGTTCCAATCGATCTAATCTCTCATGCAACTTATCGAATTTAGACTTTACCATTCTTTGCATTTCTTGTACCAAGTATTGGTATTCCGATTCGGTGAACTCTTCGCGTGAAATGATTTTTGTTGCTAAAAGAAAATGTTAGATCACCAAACAAAATAGAAAAAAATTAAGTACCTCACCACAAACCTCACAATTTCGTTCGGAAGAAGAAGGAAAAGGTGTCACTCCCACTCGTGTTTACACTCGTTTGGCTTTTACCTCCACTCAAATGATCTCACTCGCTCGTGCCATTTACCTCTCAATCTTTCTCTCACAACTTCGTAGTCGGACTTGCCAAGGCCTTATTGTAGGCTTAGGGGTCGATTTTAATAGGGTAACAAGGGAGATGCGTATAGGTTTAGGGTTGGCTGAAAGAATAGGGAATTGGGTTAAAAAAAAAGTGTGGCGTGTATGAGGTTAGAACAAAAGATGGATTGGGAACGATATCAAATCAAGGGCTTTGACATTCGAACAACAATCGAATTGCATAAAACACCTTTTTTTTGAATTTTTTGAATTTTTTTGAATTTTTTTTAACTTGTATAACTTTTTTTGTACTATATCAGAAACTAAATACAATAGGAACACTTCTGTAGGCGATTTTTTTTTCTTCGGCTGCGTAGACTTTTGTTTTTTTTATAGTAAGAGCAACAAACTAATCAAAATGAGAAACTTCGATATACAATTTTTTTTCTGTACTCTTTTTTTATAACTACTTAAAATGATAATTATAACACAATACTCGAATCTCATGAAGAAGTTTTTTTATATATATATTTTATTTTTTTGAATCTACCTCGGGAATGCTCCGCTTCGAACGTCTAAGCTTCTCATTTTAGGTAGCTCTGATACCAAATGATACGAACCGCCTTGGGGAGAGTCGAGTAGTATGCTGAGTTGCCCGATCTTCTACGAGAAAGTATCGTTCAATTCGCTTTTGGAATGAAGTTGATAGGAAAATAGGACGGAAGCTATGTATAATGGTTTAATGATGGATATGGAAGAAAGGGTTTTTAAAAGGAAGCACGAACCAATATTAGAAAATATCGACCCAAATGCTTATAGGCTTTCAAGGTGGAGGATGAAAGTGATAAGCCTCGACCCCCAACTTAGCAAAATAGGAACCTCGGTATAAGGGTGAATGCCACACTTGGCTGAGCGATAAGTTCAAAAGAAGAACAAGGTTGACACCAACTAAGAACTAGATAGGCCAACAAGTCTTCAACGAAATATGGGAGAAAGATCCTCTCCAAATAGTTTCATTAACAAAGAAACAATAAAACAAAGTTAAAAAAACCTCTATAAAAATGAAAGAAAACAAATATTTATAGGCACATAGATGACCATTCAAATTCGGCATCTAGGTGTTCACACAATAATAAAAACGTTCACACTAATGTATTAAAATAGTTCATAAATTTGCTAGATTCATGCACTAGTTGAATGGACACTTTCTTCCCCCTAAGTGTGTGCATGAATGCTTAGTCATAAAGAAAGACTTCAAGTGACTTGTATGTGCACCAAAGGTTGCATTCATCTCCTTGGGACGTTCATGCACTTGTATGGAACATGTATCTTCATAATTAAACACTTTAATGGCATGTAGGTTCATAAATGGCAGCATGAACCTAGTAAATTCGTTCTCCCCTTTGTGCATGCACTTAATTCAATCAATGTGTTGAATTATTGAGTTAATTCCTTCCTTTGGATGTTCTTGAACCCATCCATGCATGTATTGTAGCTTATAGGTCAATTCAAAGTGTGAACATGTTCAAGGAGCTATGCACTTAAGCCATTCATGCATTCTATCATCCCATGCATTTGATCCATTCATGGACTAGCCTTTAATGTCCATACATGCATTCGACACATGCATGAATTTGTAGAAACCTTGCATCTAGCCGTACATGCACCAGCATTTAATACTTCTTTATTCATGAGTGTGGAATGCCCAAAAGAGATGTTTCTTCATCCATACATTGTGCCGTCCTTGATCATTGTATCTAAAAAAAAATCAAATTATGAGACATCATGTGAACACATTAATGTCATGCATTAAATCGGCTAAAATGTGAACATAATTAAAATATGTAATAACTATGACATATTAAAACAAATATTAATATAAGTCAAATTTGATGCTTAAATAATTATGTTCAGATTTTATTTAATGCATTAAAGTCTAAAACAGGGTTTGAGCTAAAATGAGCTAAGCTTTAGCCCTTAAGATAAAGTTGAGCTGAGATTATACTCTTAAGCTGAAGTTGAGCTAAGGTTTAGCTCGTGAGCTGAATATAAGCTACGAGTGAGCTCGGTTTAGCTCAGACAAGTTGGATTGAGCTCGAATAAGCTGGGTTTGAGCTCGACGGAGCTCATGGAGCTGGAAACGAGCTGGGATCAGCTTGCCAACATGTCAATGCTCGGCTTGACAGACTTGTTCGATAAAGTTCGTGGGGCGTGCTCATATTAGGGGTGTAAGGCATATTTAGCCTACATTGGAGTTTTCGATTCTAAGGTTCCTTCTGTTAAAGATATCAAAACGGTTAAGGATTTTTTTGATGTTTTTCCCGATGAACTGCCTAGGTTGCCTCCTAACTGTGAAATTGAGTTTGGGATAGAGCTGTTGCCTGGTACAGCTCCAGTGTCTATCGCCCCTTATAGAATTGCACCGAAGGAGCTTGTAAAGCTTAAAGCTCAGATTCAAGAGTTATTGGACCAAGGGTTCATCCGCCCTAGTGTGTCTCCGTGGGGAGCACCGGTTTTATTTGTGAAAAAGAAGAATGCAACCATGCATATGTGCATCGATTACCGGCAACTGAACAAATTGAATATTAAGAATAAGTACCCCCTACCAAGGATAGATGATCTATTCGACCAGTTTCGAGGAGCTTCAGTCTTCTCTAAGATTGATCTCCGATAGGGGTACCATCAACTGAGGGCCAAGGAGACTGATGTTTACAAGATAGCATTTAGGACTCGTTATAGCCATTACGAGTTCCTAGTGATGCCGTTTGAACTGACAAATGCACTAGCGGCTTTTATGGATTTGATGAACCGAGTGTTCCAGCCCTATCTGGATCAGTTCGTAATGGTGTTTATAGATGATATTCTGGTGTATTCGAAAACTAAAGATGAACATGATGCACATCTCCGAGTTGTTTTGTAGATTTTGAGGGAGAAACAATTGTACGTTAAGTTCAGCAAGTGTGAATTTTGGTTACGAGAGGTAACATTTTTGGGACATGTGGTATCTGCTGAGGGGATTAGGGTTGATCCTCAAAAAATTGAAGCTGTTCTAGATTGGAAGCAGCCTAAGTCAGTATCTGAGATTCGAAGTTTTCTGGGCCTGTCAGGGTACTATATACGTTTTGTGGAAGGGTTTTCGTTGATTGCTACACCTCTGACTAAGTTGTTGCGTAAAGGGGTACTGTTTAACTGGATTGATAAGCAACATGAAAGTTTTGAGAAACTTAAGAAAGTTCTGACTGAGGCCCCTGTCTTAATACAGCCAGAGTCTGGGAAGGAATTCACTGTCTACAGCGATGCATCACATGTTGTGTAATACCCCTAACCCATATCCGTCGTTGGATTAAGGTTATGAGACATTACCAAACATATTACAATTCATACAGATATACATAACATAATATAGTTCAAAACTTTAAATCACATCAATTATTATAACTAAATCCATTTATGAAACTCATAATATATGCTAATCATATCATGATATAAATTACACATATCTCATCATTTATACATATGCAGAACGTATAACATATCAATAATTTTATTATTAAATACTAAACCTATATTTATAAAAGTCCTGCACATACATAAATTATAAGCCATTTGAAATAAAATATACATTGTCAAATTACTTGAAATATATATATGACACTGACATTTTGATCTATATGAAACATGTATATTTTGCATATTAACACCAAATATAATAAGCTTCCATTTAAAAAAAACAATTCCATTCTAGTTTTTAGTCCATTAGGCTATCATATATCATTGTCTTGTATATAACATAAGCAATTTCTTTATGCTACATTCAAAAATCAACATCCAATCTTCAAAACTTTCATATAGTAGAAATTATATTCATCCATGATATACAACATGATAACCAAATAAACTTTAACTATAATCCAACCAATATCGAATTTAAGCCTAATAATAAAGCCATATTCAATGCTTGAAACACATACCAAGTACATCATCCATCCATAGTACTTAGCACTTTAAGTGAAATAAGTTTTTACCACATTTATGCATAGCTCATTAAACTTAATAACGAAACCCACACAAAACCAAGACTAAGCACAATTACCATGATCAATACGACAATTACTTATATATCAATATTTAGCCATTTTCGTATGGCATAAAATATAAAAACACTTCAAACATAACCGAAATTTATAGCAATATAGCCTATACATGCCATAGGTTCTAGAATAAACTTTTAAAAAATAACAAAAGTTGACGATAGTGTGGATGACTTCGATAACGATCCCCGAGCTTGTAACTTACAACCAAAATCTATAAAACAAAGTAACAAAAACACATAGAGTAAGCTAACTTAGCTTAGTAAGCCTTAAGCAAATTAAACAACTCAAATAAATTATCAAATCATTTCATACAAGCCAAATTGTACCATTAAAGATATACTTTAACTCAAATAAGTTAACTTGGCCGAATATTCAAGGTCAATTATAGCACCACATAAATAGTTACCTATATAACCGAATATATATAAAATCCAATATATCATCTCATAAAAACTTACCTATATGGCCAAATACACAAAGTTCATTATATTATTTCATATGGTCGAATATAGAAGTTCAATATATCATCACGAGTAACCTAAAGTTCAAGTTCAGTAAAACATCTCATATGGCCTAATATACAAATTCAATATAATCTCACATGTAACCAAATATACAAGTTCAATATAAGCTTACATGTAATCGAATTCACAAGTTCAATATAACCTCACATGCAGCCGAATATACAAGTTCAATATAACCTCACATATACTTACTTATGTAGCCAAATATAGAAGTCATTTAGATCAACTTACTTGCTCACTTTCCATATCAATGTGAAGTCTTATAGACATAGACTTGAAATAAATCATCGGCATAAAACCTGCTAGGCATAAGCCTGAATCACACACCGGCACAAGGCCTGCTAGACTCAAAGTCTGATATTTTTCATCGGCAATAAGCCTGCTAGGCATAAAGCCCGATTACATTCACCAGCATAAAGCTTGCTAAGCTCAAAGCCCGAATATCACAATTATAATGTTGTCTCATACACAATTCATGTAACAAAAATTCCATATATTCCTCATAAATCATGCGAACTTTTAAATGATATAACCTTGTCAAATTAAATTCAAATACAGCATTTCAATTTCTATACACAAACACATTCAGCTAGCTCTTTATGAATTTAAAGATTCCATAACAACATATTAAACTAAGTTACAGTTAAGATAAATGATGCCTAATTGCTTAAAGACTTACCTCGGATATCGAATGACGTTACAAATCGGCTATTCAACTATTTTTGTTTTTCCCCGATCCAAGTCTGATTTCTTTTGTTCTTGATCTATATAATTTCAAATTAACCTCATTTAAACACAATTTCATTCAATTTAATCCAACAACACATAAATGGGTAAATTACCATTTTACCCCTAATATTTCATACTTTTACAAATTAGTCTTAATTGCACAAAGCACAAAATACACAAAATCTCACAACAATGTAGTTGGGCCGAATTTTCCATATAACCATACTAGTCCATATATTTCATCTATTTCACATTTTAGTCCCTTAATTTATTATTTTTGCAATTTAGTCCTAATTACTTAAAATCTTCAAAAATTCAAATACAAAACATGTTAATCTAAAATATATT
Organism: Gossypium hirsutum; assembly: GCF_007990345.1. Classification (NCBI taxonomy): domain Eukaryota; kingdom Viridiplantae; phylum Streptophyta; class Magnoliopsida; order Malvales; family Malvaceae; genus Gossypium; species Gossypium hirsutum. The sequence goes on from NC_053431.1 coordinate 54,314,300, forward strand.
TTTAATATTTCATTATCAAACATCACAAAACACAAATATTCATCAATAGCATAACTTAAAATATGCATCAAAAATAGAAATTTAAGCATGGGTCAGATAGTACTCGAAGCAACGATCTCAAAAATGTAAAAATTATCAAAAATCCAACACAAACTAACCTTAAAATAAGCTTCCAAAGTGCCGAATGTAATAGTCGACTTTCAATGATGTCGAGAATAGTGGTTCGAGACCACTAAATTTGACAAATAAGCTCGTAAATTTATTTATTTAATAATTATGAGCCAAATGTGATTTTTAAGAGATTTTTAAATTAGTAATTTGTGTTTTATAAAGATTTATTAGGTCAAGAAATTGAGGAAAACAGGTATCGAGATCTCAATTTTATAAATCATGTCGTAAGTATTTTTATAAATATTTACGGAGTATCAATAAGGTAGTATTAAAATTTTGTCAGAAAATTTTAACGTTTGGGTTGTTAATTAAATAAAAATGACTATATTAAAAAAGGTGTAAAAGTTGGTAAAAGGATTAAATAGCTCAATTCTCAAATGAAGAAGAACCTAAAGTGAAAATAAGCCCATAGGAGATATTTTGGGCGGCAATAGCTGAGAAAAATCAGGAAATGGGTGAATTAAGGGTAAAATTGGAAAATTGCCAAAATTAACTAAATAAAAATAGGACCAAATGGGTAGAATTCTCTTCAATTCTCTTCATTTTCATTAGCTAAAAAATAGCCATGGAAGAGAGTTCAAGCTGGTTTTCATACTCTATCTTCATGTAAGTTTAATTCTTGCTTTTTCCTTGAAATTTCTATGTTTTTGGACCTTTACAATTGGGTCCAACTTACTATTTCATTAGTTTTTGATTTCATGGCTAATTTTTAAAGTTTTTATGGATGAGTGCTGGAAGCATATGATGAATAAACATAGAATTGAAGCTTTAATTTTGATATATGATAATTTTATCAAGTAAAATTGATGGAAATTGATTTTAGGACCTTATTATGAAAATGTTTGGAATTAAAGTCTAGTGCTAAAATTATGATTTCCAAAGGTTGTAAAGTAATTTAAAGTGATAGAATAAAGTTTTAATTGAGAGAAATTAGCTCAATTGAGAGGTTAATTGAGTAGGGACGAAATTGTTATTTGTTAAAAGCTTAAGGGAAATGGTAATAAACAGCTTGCAGTAAAACAATTTTGGACAGGAGTAGTAGACTAACTTTGAAAACTTACTATAAATTTTAGAAATAGAATTAGAAGATGAAAAAAATATGAAATTGAAGCTTATTGAGACTAGTTTCTCATAAAAGAAACAGTGTAAGCAATGGATTTGTAAATCATGAGATATAATGAATTTTGTGAGACAAGGTCAGAATGAATTGGGTTTCCCCTGTTCTGAATTTGAAAAATCATAAAAAATTGAAGAAAAATAATTATGGGCTTAAATTTATATGTCTAGAATCCTGAATGAGTCTGTTTTTAATAGAAATAAACAAAAACATTATTAAAATCCTGCATGAAGAGATAATCATTTTATAGTGAAGAAGGGTCAGAACTGTCAGACAACAGAATAGGGGTGAATTTAAAGAATAAAATGTACTTATTGGATAAACCAAAAAATTTTGAAAATTTTATGGTAAGAAGATATGTGAGTCTAATTTCAGGGAAAATTAGTAGATTTTAATTTGGAGTTCCGTAGCTCTAGATATAAATAATTTAGTGACTATGACATGGGTGGATAGCTTGAATATTCACATAAGTAATTAGTGAAAATTATGGATAAGGTTACTTACAAGTATGTTATTTATACCAAGGATGTGGATGGAGAGGAGGAGGAGGAAAAATATATGAATGACTAGTGTATAAATTGATTACATGCCCTATTATAAACAATAAACGTTGAATTAGTAATGATATAATGTTTTATTTCATATGTTCATTATTAAATTGTAAATATTGAAAAAGTATGAAAATTGAACTAAATGTTCAAATTGAGTGAAACGCAGGGTTGAGTACTTTCGTTTAGTGGCTAAAATGAATTGACGGAAAAAAGCATGGTTGGACAATGGCAACATGTGATATGTGATTTTCGTATAAGACCATTGCAACACCCCAAACCCAGCCCAAACGTTATGGCCGAATCTGACGTGCCACATTGGAGTTGAAAACCCACGTTCCGTTTTAGTGTTTTAAAAACCATATATTTTGTTGAGTTAACAAAGTGCATGGAAGCTGGGCACCAGGTAAGTATCCGAGACAGAGGAGGTGAGCCATGAAGGCTACTTAAGTACCAAGCTCTTTGATTGGATCCAATCCTAGACATGCCCACAACCATAGCCACACTTTGTTATATCGAGTTTAAATTTGTTTAAGTGGACGACTTTAATAAATCGATTAATCGCAGTGTTGAGATATTTTGAAAACAAGTATCATTTTGCAAACACGTCCTAAGTTTAGCCCATTTGAATAATTATCAACCAGGTTTAAAGTTATTAAAAATAAACTAATCCCGAAAAGAAATAAAAGAAAAGTTAAAATGGCCTTATTACAACCCAAAAATAAATAATAATTAAAGGAAATTTAATGAAAACCAACGCTTGTTTAAAAGCCCAAAGACGATCACCGTGGCTACTCTGAATCCCCTCCGGCCCAAGTCCCCACATCTATGCTCACCTGCAAGGTTAAGGAAAGAGGGGAGTTTGGAAACTCAGTGTGCAACAAGCCCCTTTCAGAGCCCAAAACAATAACAGCCTGTTGGGTCTAAGCCCAAATCCAATCTCAAACATGTACTGGGCCATAACCCTTGTCATATTTCATATTTCATAACACTGGGCCGAAGCCTTTTCAAATTTCATATTACTGGGCCGAAGCCTTTACTGTAAATGATATGGCCCATAGGCCCATTTCAATATCACATATAATGTCAATGAAAGAATGCAAGCCCATTTGGGAAGACTACTCAACCCACCATCCGCTACTCTCCACCCGTACCAACCAACACACCATGTGGGGATTAACTCAACCCACCCCGCCATAACTCTCCACTGGCAGCTTAGCTGCTTTATCATATAACTGGAGGCCTAGCCTCTTTTGATAACTGGGGCAAAAGCCCTTTTTATAACTGGGGCATAAGCCCTTTATCATAACTGGGGCATAAGCCCTTCATCATAACTTGGGCGTAAGCCCTTCATCATAACTGGGGCGTAAGCCCTTTATCATAACTGGGGCATAAGCCCTTTAATAACTGGGGCATAAGCCCTTTAATAACTGGGGCATAAGCCCTTTTGCACTTCCTCCATCCATATAAAAACCCAACCCAATGCATTTATGAACATCTCATGTGCATATCATACATATCATGTGCATATCATACATGTCATGTGCATATCATACATATCATGTTTATCAAAATCCCATGCATTACGTTCATATATAAACCCTAGGGGTATAATGGTCATTTTTACCTAGGGGCAACACGGTCATTTTCATATTATAAGGGTAATTCTATAATTTTACCGAAAATTAGGGATTTTTCCATGTTCATCATCAGTTACTAACTATTCATTTGTTTAAACCGCGTTTCTAGCCCACTTTTAACGAAACCGAGTTTTTGGGCCAAAAACCCCTAATGGGCCCTACTTAGCCGATTTTGTCATCTAGGCCCATTTAGCATATATCCATAATAGTATTAATAGTCTTAACAGGCAATTTAACAGATTTCCATTTTCTACCAATTTTACCCAAATGGGCTCGAAAGCCTATTGGGCCCTATTTCAGCCCCTCAAGGCCCAACTTACCGTGAACGCCAAAAACACGTCCTTACCGTTTCCATTGTTCCCGATCATCATCTCATCGATTCTAACTAACTATTGAGCGTTCGCTTGCTCACAAGTCCTCGAAATGCCAGAATTTCGGCATTTCGGCTTTTTGGCATTTATCACTTTAAGCTATGAAAAAGGGTTCGTTACACACCTGATTTGCGATATTCCTTGACGAGATCTCCTATGCGATTTCTCCTATAATCAACCACTTATAGATTAGACCATGTTATTATTAATCCAAATCGAAAACTACCTATTATCATCACTTACACATTCGGCCACCATCCACAATGGCCCTTGGGTGCATACCTTTGCCGAAGTTGATGACTAGATTTAGTCACTCCGATGATCCAAGCTTTTCACACACTCCTCGATCGGTAGCCTTTAATCCTCACTAGCACCAACAAACCAAATAACACCAAAAACCCTTTTAGCCTTAGTCGACAGAGGGGTTTTCAGCTTTTCTTAAACCACAAGATACAAATGGAAAGAAGGTTCGAATACTTACCAAGAGATCTACTCGTTGAAGAACATTCCAAATACCTTCCTACCCCATATCCATTGTGAATCCAACTTAAACGTGCGTAGAAAATAGATCTAAATATTAATTCCCGAATCACTAAAATATGAAACTTTCGGCTTTTCAGCAAATATTAATCTAAGCTATTACGAGGGTTAGTACACACCTGTTACGGGTTGAAGTTGAAACGTTTCCAAAATCAATCGCCTACGATAACCACCACCTGTCACTCAAACTTAACTAATCCAATATCAATATATGTAAATCCTAAGCACATCAGTCATACGGAACATAAGGGCATATTCGTCATTTTACCATACAGGGGTATTACGATCACTTTACCCTACAGGGGCTTTACGGTCACTTTACCCTATAGGGGCTTTACGGTCTTTTTACCTAATAGGGGTATTTTAGTCATTTCATCCTACAAAGGTGTTTTGGTAAATCTACAAACCAAAGGTATTTCAGTAATTTTGTACACCAATGGTATTTCTATAATTTTTAGAAAGTCAAGGGTATTTCTGTAACTTTGTAAATTAGGGGTATTTTGGTAATTTTACAAATTGAGGGTATTTCGGTAATTTCACAAACCAGTGGTAATTTGGTAATTTTACAGACTAGGGTATTTTAGTAATTTTGTAAATTGAGGGTAAAATAGTAATTCTGTAAATCAAGGGTAAAACAGTAATTCTATAAATTAAGGGTAAAACGGTACTTTTGTAAATCGAGGGTAAAACGGTAATTTTGTAAGTCGAGGGTAAAACGATAATTATGTAAATCGGGGGTACTTTGGTAATTTTACAAGTTGAGGGTATTTCAATAATTGGTAAACTAAAGTATTCTAAACATGGATAACAATACTAATGGCTCTAAAGCCCATTCTCGGCCCAAATGGGCCCACACGCTCGTGTGGCCCTTTTAGCCCAAATCTAGCCACAAATATTAGATTCACCTAGCCTAGCCCAATATTTACTACACAATCAAACAACTTATCCAATTGGGCCTGTAGGCCCATTAGGCCTACATGACCCCTTTCGACCCATCGCGGCCCAAAGTAGGCATCCTACAGCTAGAGTAGTAAGAAATACACACCTGATAGGAGATTGGAGTTAATCCACACTCCGAGCACTCTTAGCCGACGCCCAACCCAAACGAGCACACCATACAGCGAAAGGGATCAGCCAAGAAAGGTACATTTACTCTCCTCATGGTTCCCTCTATTTAAAGCCAGCTTCACAACCACTCTTATATTAGCTTCCTGATGTGGGATCCCTCCAACATTAGAGTTTAAATTCAACACCAACTCTTGCCGCCCCCTGTTAGCAAAATAAATGCTCTTTGCTTGCCATGGGATTCGAACCTATGCCTCCCCTTAAATGCTCCACACGCTACTTGCCACTAAGCCACAAGGCTTTTTGTGTCATATTTTATTCCCAATTAATTATAAGGTCTAAAGGCCAAAGTCCAGGTTCCCTTTAAAAAACCCAAAATAAATTGCAAGAGCCAAGGCTTGAACCCAGGCTCCCATACAACCTTAATGACGCCACAACCACTAGACTACAAGCTTCCTTGTGTCATTTATTTAACACAATAATTTAAAAACCCTCATCCAAGCATCCAGGTTTTTTTTCACTTAATACCAAAATTTTTGCTAAAGCCCAAGTTTGAACCCAAGATTTCTCTAACACTTCTCAAAGCCATTAACCACTAAAGCAAACATTTAATTGTGTCATTTCATTGCACAATTAAATACCTATATAAAACCTCCTTACGGACCCACACTCAAGGCCCAATACTTCTAGGCCCAAATTCGGGGTGTTACAACCATAGCTGGGCTATGGCATTGGAGAGATGTGATTATGTGCTACTGTATAAAACCATATTTGGGATATGGCATCAGTGAGATATGTGATTCATGTAAGACCATAGTTTGGCTATGGCATCGATATGTGATATGTGATCCGTGTAAGACCATAGCTGGGCTATGGCATCAATATGTGATATGTGATCCGTGTAAGACCATAGCTGGGCTATGGCATCAATATGTGACATGTGATTTATGTGTAAGACCATAGGCATCCATATATGAATATGTGTAAGACCATAGCTGGGCTATGGCATCATTATGTAAAGATGTGTAAGACCATAGTTGAACTATGGCATTGAGAAAACAAAGTACTCAATTTCGTAAGACGTTCACTAATTTGACAAAGTTTGGTAAGTAAGTGTTACATAGAACTATGTGATATAAGGAAGTACGAGTTGATATGACATGAGTATAAAACTTGGTTGATGAATGAATTCATTTATGATTATATAATTGTTCATCTTGAGTGTACTATCCATATGTATTGATATTTCAAATGATTTAATGAATAAAGTTTCGACATGGAATAAACTGAACACGAGACAAATAATTTATGAAATTGAACTCGAAATTCATAAAAATAACAGATATTGATATATGGAGACATGAGACATTGATATATGAATATGGAATATGTTTGATAAATGTGTTCATTCATAATTATGGAATTATGTATCTCATGTCTACTATTTGAATAAAGATGATATTTCAAATACTTTGGTTGTTTAAGCTGAAATATGAAATAGTATGAAATCAAGATAAGTTGTTATGAAAATATATTTAAATTATAGAGATATGGCTGATATATATTAATTGATTAGTCAATGTTGGCTTATGAATAATATAACTGAAACTAGCCATTTGTTCTTTACAGTCACTTTATTAAGCTAACGGTAATCAATACACATTCTCATTGTGCCATCTTTCTTTTTCACAAATAGAACAGGAGCACCCCATGATGAAAAACTCGGTCTAGCAAATCCTTGATCGGTCAATTCTTGCAACTGAGATTTTAATTCCTTTAAATTGGTCAGAGCCATTCTATACGGAGATATTGAAATCAGAGTAGTACCAGGTACTAATTCAATGCCAAACTCGACTTCTCGAATCGAAGGCAAACCAGGTAGTTCTTCAGGAAACACATCAGAGAAGTCACAAACAACATGCACTGATTTAACTTTCTTATCATTCACTTTCGAATCTAACACATAAGCTAAGTAGGCTTCACAACCTTTCTTCACATATCTCTGTGCTTTCATTGCAGATATCACGGCTGCCAATCCATTCAGATCACTAGACTCAATTCGAATTATCTCATCATTCTTACACCTTAAATCAATGACTTTTCATTTGCAATTCACAATAGCATCGTGCAAAGTCAACCAGTCCAATCCCAGAATTATATCAAATTCATTGAAAGGTAAAACCATCAGATCGGCAGGAAAACAGATATCTCAAATCAATAAAGGGAAATTCTTGCAGACTTTATCAACAAAAAACTTTTGCCTAAGGGGTTCGATACTATAATTACGAATTCAGTAGCCTCTATAGGCAAAGTCTTACTGTGCATTAAATTCATACAAATATAAGAATGCATTGATCCAGGATCTATTAATGCAATCACAGAAGTATCATAGAGAGTAAAAATACCAGTAATCACATCTGGAGACGAGGCTTCCTCACGAGCTCGGATAGCATAGGCTCTGGCAGGTGCTCTGGCCTCAGATCTAACAATAGCATCTCCAGTAGCTCTTTGACCACTACTTGCATTTCTTGTATTTCTGGAAGGTCTACCTCTAGCTAAGGTGTTACTCAATCTCAAATTTTGTACATTTTCTTGCTCAACAGGTTCAGAACTGTAACGCCCCAATTTTTTAGATTTTCGAGATTTCTATAATTTTCAATGAATTTTAGAAATACTGTGTTTCGACTGTCTGGTGTGGGTCTGAGTATGTTGGTGGGCCTTTAAAAGGCCCAAGAGTAAATTTAATTTGAGGCAATTCTTGAATTTTAATTTTGGAGAGAGAGGGTTCTGGCGATATGGGCTTTTAAAATTGAGGTGGTAAAATAGGACACAAAAAGATTTGTGGTAAAGTGGCATGTGGCGCCACCTAAGTGTTTGGGGAGTGACGTGTGGATGATTAGGGGGAGCCAGAGTTCAAGTCACAAGGTAAGCGTGTTGTTACTTTTATTTTTGTGTGCATATGCCGAGCATGTGATAGAGCTTAAGTGGAAATTTGGCTAGGGCTTTAGGAAGGTTGGGCCGTGGGTCTGAACGGCCATTAGGGCAAGCTTTATTTTCTTTTTGTTTTTTTGAATTAGGGTTAGCCACCTAAAGCCTTCACTTTCATTCTCTTCTCTTCTCAGTGTCGCAAAAAGCTGAAAAACGCAAAGTTAGATCTCTTGAGTACCGAATTCTTCCTTCTCTTCTCCTCTCTTCTTCTATTTTGTTTTTCCCCTTCTTTTCTTCTCTGGCTGAAACATTCCTACATTCTACTCATCTCCTCTTTCATTCCCATTCTTTTCTAAACCTCTATAGCCGATTGCCATAAAAGTGAAATCCCGAAAGTTGTTTCTTGTGCCGATTTCTTCTAGTCAAAATCCTCTTATTTTCTTCATCTCTTTTGGCTGATTTTTACATCCTCTAAACCTCAACCCCTGTCGATAATACCACTGCAAAAACCACCATACCAAATCATCTTCCTCTTCACAGTTCCAAAAGCCGAAAACACCATAGTTTTTAGGGACGTATGGCCAAATCTTTAGATCTCTAAGATTCAATTTTTGCTAGTGTTTAAGGGTTGGATCTGCATCAGATCTGAGTAGAAACTGAAGTGGAATTGTTTTGGTTGAAAGAACCTGAGGTAGGTACTCAAATCTATTCTTTATTTCGGGTTTTAGAAAAGCCGAAATCCCTAAAGGCATAGGGAGGCTGTCGATTGGAGCTTAAGGCTCTAAGGGTTGTAACAATTGATTTGTTTTGGTTTTAGTGTGATCCAAAGGCTATTGATTGAAGGCTTGGACAAGTGGAACGACTAGATCTAGATCTAGTCTCTAGTTTTGGCAAAGGTAGGATCTCAAGGGCCATAGGTATTGATGGCCGATTATGGTAAGTAAGTTTATGATGGTTGCCATTGTATTTTGGATCTGATATGTCTAGTGATGATTATAGGATAACATGGGAGATTTCAGTAGCAGTTGTCACAAATCAGGTGTGTAAACGACACCCACTCATAGACTAGATCAGCAAAAGCCGAAAAGCCAAAATGCCGAAAAGCGGGCATTCTATGAACTTGCGAGCGTGCGAGTGCTCGTGAGATGGTTTGGTTGATAATTTTGGTAATCACAAGCAGTATGATTTTAAAGTGCGCAATTTCGTGCACTTCGGTATATTTGGGCTTAATGGGCCAAAATCGGGTTAATGGGCCAACGGGCCCAATTTGGTAAAAACACTCGGTAAGTGTTTCTGTTAATGTGTTAATGGTTGTAATATGAGTGTAAACCCTAAAATAGTTAAATTTACTAAAATACCCCTAAGTATGAAAATTACCATTATACCCCTAGGTGCAAAATTACCATTATACCCCTAGGGTTAATTTTGACTGAAATGCATGATATTCTGATTCTATTTGTTGTATGCCATGACATGTATATCTGTTGCATGGGATATGGGTTATATTGATGGAGGAAGCGTTTTGGTGGCTCTGCTACAAATATATGATCTGGTGGCTCTGCCACAAATATCTGTTTCTGGTGGCTCTACCACAATATCTGTATCTGGTGACTCTGTCACAATATCTGTTCTGGCAGCCATATTGCAAATTTTGTGACGTGTAGTGGATGGGTGGGTCGAGTAGTCTCCCTAAATGGTGTAAGGTTGGCACGGGGGTGTATACGGATGGATATGGGTTAGGTTTTCTGCATACAAGATATATTTGTTCTGTTTCTGTTATGGGCCTATGGGCTTCATTTTGAATTCTGTGTAGGTCTAAGGCCCAACTTAATCTGTTTCTGTGGTTTGAACTGATCTGGACTATGGTTGGGTTATTTTACACACTGAGTTTTCCAAACTCACCCCTTAATTTTATTCGTGCAACTAACCCCCAACCATAGCGGACTTGGAGCTGAGAGGGATTCGGAGTGGCCACATGTTTTGCAAGCTCAATTTCCTTCTTATGACTGGATTAGTTTCATTTACTTTAATTGCTTTGGGTTTTAAGTTGTAATAAGGCCGCTTTTAATTATTTTTAATTTGCTTTAGTATGATTATTAGCTTAGGCATGATATGGATTTAGATGTTTGAAATTGAATAGCTCTAGGGCGCGTTTTTAAAAGAGATTACCTAATTTCAAAATATCATGAAACAAGACAAAGCTTCCGAAATGAAAGCATTTTCAAAAATTAATAAGTGTTTTCAAAGGCTTAAAATGAAATGGTTTTTCCTGAACAATCATTCAGTTAAAGTGTGGCAATGGTTGTATACATGTCTAAGAGTGGATTCGTGGAGAGCTTGGTACTTAAGCAGTCTAATAAACTCACCTCCTCTTTTTTCGGCATCCTACCTGGAGCACAGCTTCCATTCACTTTAATCTATAATGAAAATACCCTTAAATCACTAAGAAAGATTTTAGATAAGACATGACCTATACAGTAACGCTTCAATGTGACACACCGGATTCGGCCGTGACATCTGGGCCAGGTTTGGGGTGTTACAAGAACAATCTCTTACAAAATGATCCAGAGATCCACATTGAAAACAGGCTCAGTCATTCAATTACAATTTCCCGGATGTCTTTTACCATAGTGTTTACATTCAGGTCTCTCAGATTGGACATTCCCGACACTTGCACAGAAGTAGCAGGGACTCTGAAGTTTAAACGCGATCTAGCTTGATCTCAGTTTGAATGTCCCACATTAGCATTTGAACGACTTTGATCATATCGAAATTTCTTTGGCACAGACTGAAATGATCTACTCAAAAATCTTTTTCTAACATCTCTGGATTCAGAACCAGCTTTTCTTTTCTCTTTACTTAATTCTTCAGCTTTACAAGCTCTCTCAACGAGCACAACCATTTCTTTAATTTCTAGAATTCCAACTAATAGACTGATATCTTCGTTTAGTTATTCTTCAAACCTTTTTCACATTATTGCTTCATTCGATACACATTCCCGAGCATACTAGCTCAATCTCACAAATTCACGTTCGTATTCAGTAACAGATATACGACCCTATTTAAGCTCGAGAAACTCTTTACGTTTCTGATCAATAAATCTCTGACTGATATATTTCTTTTGAAATTTTGATTGGAAGAAATCCCAAGTAACCCGTTCACTCGGAACTACAGATATTAAAGTTTTCCACCAATGATACGCCGTATCTCTCAGAAGTGAAATGGCACATTTAACACATTCCTCTGGACTCAGAGACAATTCATCAAACACTTTTATTGTATTCTCTAACCAGAATTCGGCTCTTTCAGCATCATCATTCGTTGTAGCTCGAAACTCTTCAGCCCTATACATTCTAATCTTATCAACCGGTGGTCTACTCAACTGAACCGGACTCACCGAGGGTATAACAGGAATTTGAGAAGGACTAACTGGGGGTGGAGGTTGTTGTACAGTCGGATTGGTTCTAATATACCGAGTGAACCAATCATTCATCATCTGATAGAAGGCTTGCTTAGCCTCACTATCACGGCTACTCATAGCCGGTCGTGAATCATCTTGCACCATCCTTTGCGTGGGAGCAGGCGCATTACTTTCAACATCATCAGCTGCAGCTCTATCGGGATCCATTTGCTATATAAAAGCACATTTCAAAGTCAGGAGTCATCACACAATCACAGATTCAGATATATGGCATGTATAGCTAGACACACATATGCTATGGTAGTCCTAGAACCGACTAAACCATGCTCTGATACCAATAAAATATAACACCCCTAACCGTAACCAAAATTGAATTAGGGTTAGGAGACATTACCAGACAGACAGAACATTTCAGACCAATACAGAATCACAGATATTATTTAACATCATTTCATAAGCAATCATCTCTAAACATAGTCTACTAGACCTAAAACATACATTTAAGGAAAGGTCAGAACTAAACCGAACCCATTCAGAATTTTCAAAACTCAACCAATTCTTTCAAACTGTTAAAGTCACAGCCCATGCAACTAGGCCGTGTGTCACACACGGGCACTAGACACACCCACTTGAACCAGCCGTGCTAAAAATAGGTCCTATACTGACTTTTTCACACGGCCAATAGGCACGCCCATGTACTATGGCTGTGTGATACTTAGCTAGCTACTGACTTTAGCCCACGGCCATATGACATGCCCGTGTGTCAATACCATGTGGTTCTTAGGAGAATACTACTTTTCTTACACGGCCACAAAGGTACGCCCGTGTCCCTTGACCGTGTGGCACCAAGCAGGCTTGGTTTAAGCCAAATTTGCCACCTCTTTTTGGGTCCAATCCCACAAGCAATAATATACAACATTTACCAAAATTTCCAACCAATTCCATGGTCAAAACATTTTCATTACAATTATATCATCATCATTCAACAACCCATTCAAAACCATACCAAATCTTAACACACACATACCATTTTCTAGCCAACTCTCATGGCTTAACATATATACAATTCAAAACTTAATACATGGATATTCTAGCCTATACATGTCATACTTAAAAGTATTTACACTTTCAAAAGTACCAAAATGAGATCGATAGTGTGGTGACGATCCTCGACTATCCCCGAGCCTTCGGTAGCTACGATAACTGTAAAACAGACAGCAATCACACAGTGTAAGCTATAAAGAGCTTAGTAAGCCAATTAAAATTGGTCTAATTACTAAAGCATACAAGTACAATTTAACCATAAAGATTCATAACCATTTCATAGAATAAATCATAAGCTTAACCATGCTCCTTTATTGCATATATATCATGCTTCATTTCCAATTCCATACATATTTCACAGAGACAGAATTTTTCATATTCAGAAATTTAGTATGATACAAACGTACCTGCATAGGTTATACATTTCATATACTCATATTTCGTACGCTATCATCAGACGGTTCGAAAATGATACAGATGTTCATAACCAAGTACAATGCCAACATCCCAGTCGTGGTCTTACATGTAATTCAATATCGATGCCTCTGTCCCAAACAGGGTCTTACACGAAATCAGATACGATGCCGAGGTCCCAGACATGGTCTTACATACAAATCTCAAATCGAAGCCTGTGTCCCAAACACGGTCTTACACGATATTTCAAATCGAAGTTAACTTTCCTTTGGAAGCATACCAATACTTTTCAGATACTAACATATTATCAGAATCTACTCAGAGTTCATTCATCAGGCTCTTAAGGTCGTCCAATACAGATTATAGTTTATATGCGCAGAATTTAGTCAATTTAACACGTAATTGTAATTTGACTTACCTCGTATGGATTTCGGATAAAATGAGTCGACTATTCAACTATTTTGGACTTCCTCTGATATAAGTCCGATTTTCTTTGTTCTTGATCTAATACAATACAAATTCAACCATTCAATCATTCATTTCATTCATTTCATTTAATTTAATCCATATACATATATTTAGGGCATTTTGCATTTTAGCCCTTACATTTTCATACTTTGACAATTTAGTCCATTTTCCACAAAATCACAATTACATAAAATTTTCTTGTACACAAGCTTAGCCGAATTTTCATGACTCTCATACAAGTCAATACAACATGTTTAATTTACAAGTTAGTCCTTCAAAACCTCATTTTCACAATTTAGCTCAATTAGCTCTATTTCATCAAAATTCAAAGACAAAGCTTGATAATCTCACACATATCTTTCATAATCTATATAAAAACATCACAAAGCTCATATAATCACCAATGTCACATTTCTTAATCTTCAGCAAAAACAAAAATTCAAACATGGGTTCTGAAGAACACGAAGCAACAATCACAGAAACGTAAAAATTATTAAAAACCGAGCAAAATGGACTAACCTATTCACTCATGCAATGGCTGAATACTTTGAAGCTTCAGTGGCTTCTCCTTTCTCTTAATTTTTGACTGAACCAAATGTTTTTGCATGCCTTTCTTTTTCATATTCTTTAGTTTAATCTATTTATTTCATAGATTACCAATTTGCCCATGGCAATTATCATTAAAATTTTACCAACCCTTGTCCATGTTTGTCCACCACTAAGATAAATGGTCAATTTGACATGCAAGGACCTTTATTTTAAAGGCCAAGCCAAATAGGTGCTTTAACATTTAGCACTTAATTTTTACACTTTACGCGATTTAATCCTTTTTCGTAATTAAGCACAGAAATAGATAAATTAAATCACAGAAATTTCACAGATATAAATTCACATATCTCAAACATAGAAAATAATATTAAAATATTTTTCAGACTCGGATTTTTGGTCCCGAAACCACTATTCTGACTAGGGTCAAAACTGGACTGTTACAATCAGTATATCATCAATGAACACAACTACAAACTGATCTAAATACTGCCTGAAGATCCGATTCATCAAATCCATAAAAACAGCAGGTGCATTAGTAAGTCCGAACGGCATAACTAGAAACTCAGAATGTTCGTACCCCATTCAAAAAGTAATTTTTGGCACATCGGAGTCTCTGACTCACAACTGATAATAACCCGATCTCAAGTCTATCTTCGAAAACACTGAAGCCCTTTTAACTGATCAAACAAGTCATCAATCCATAGAAACGGGTATTTATTCTTTATAGTCACTTTATTTAGCTAGCAATAATCAATACAAATTCTCATAGTTCCATCTTTCTTTTTCACAAATAGAACTGGTGCACCCCAGGGAGAGAAACTTGGTCGTACAAAACCTCTATCTGTTAACTCTTCCAACTGCGCTTTCAACTCTTTTAATTCAGTAGGTGCCATCCAATATGGAGCTATCGAAATCGAAGTCGTCCCTACTACTAACTCAGTACCAAACTCTACCTCTCGGATAGGTGGCAAACCCGACAATTCTTCATGAAACACATCCGGATACTCGCACACAACTGGTACAAACTCAATCTTCTTTTCAGTTACTTTACTATCAAGCACATAAGAAAGGTAAGCTTCACAACATTTTCTCACATATTTACGAGCTAACATCGAAGATTTTACTGCTGGTAAACCATTCAGATCATTAGATTCAATCCGAATAATCTCGTTGTTCTAACATCTCAAATTAATGGTCTTTATTTTGCAATTAACAACAGCATCGTGTAAAGTCAGCCAATCCATACCCAAAATTATATCAAACTCATCGAAAGGTAACAACATCAAATCGGCCGAAAAGCATGAATCTCGAATCATCAATGGGCAGTTCTTACACACTTTGTCAACTAGAACACACTGACCCAGGGGGTTTGATACTCAAATCACAAACTCAGTAGACTCAACAGGAAAAGTCTTACTGGATACTAATGTTTCACACACATATGAATGAGTCGAACCAGGATCAATCAATGCAATAACACTAGTATTATAAATAGTGAAAGTACCGGTAATAACATCTAGGGAAGAAGCATCCTCAAGAGCACGTCTAGCGTATGCTCTAGCAGATGCCCGAGCCTCAAATCAAACCGCTGTATCTTTTGTCCCTTTCTGACTACCACCTACATTACTCAAATGTCTGGGTGGTCTGTCCGCACTGACATGTTACTTGGTCTCGCATTCTGAACGGTGTTTTGCTTGGCTAACATCGGACAATCTCAGATAAAATGATCCATCGATCCACATTTAAAACAAGTCTGATCATGCAATCTACAATTTCCAGAATGCCATTTACCACAATGCTTACACTTGAGTCTGTTCTGTCGATCATTACCAACACTAGCAATCGAAGTGGCTCGTGAACTCACAGGAGGTCGATCTCGATCTCGTCTAGAAAAGTCTGAAGTAGCTTTAAATTGACTAGAACCATCTCTAAACTTCTTCGATGCTGAGTGAAAAGTCTTACTCGATGATCTTTTACGAGAATCTCTGGCTTCAAAATTAGCTTTTCTTTTCTCTTTCCTGAGCTCTTTGTCTTTGCAAGCTCGCTGAACAAGTACCACGAACTCTTTAATTTCAAGTATAGCAACCAGTAATTTAATGTCTTCATTTAAACTGTCTTCGAATCTTTTACACATGATAGCTTCGGTTGAAACACATTCACGAGCATATCGACTAAGTCTCACAAATTTTCGCTAGTACTCAGTTACAGTCATACAACCCTGTTTCAATTCCAGAAATTCTTTGCGTTTCTGGTTGATAAATCTCTAGCTGATGTATTTCTTACGGAACTCAGTCTGAAAGAATTCCCAAGTCACTATCTCTTTTGGAACCACTGATACTAGTGTATTCCACCAGTGATATGCAGTGTCTTGCAATAAGGATATAGCACACTTTAAACATTCTTCTGGAGTACACGATAGCTCGTCAAACACACGAATGGTATTATCGAGCCACAACTCAGCCTGCTCAGCATCATCATCATCATTAGCTTTAAACTCTTCGGCCTCATGTTTTCTAATTTTATCTACAGGAGGCCTGTTAAATCTCATCGAATCAATCATCGGAGGTATCAAAGGTATCAGAGATGGATTATTCGGGGGTGGAGGTTGTTGTATAGTCAGATTAGTCCAAATATACTGAGTAAATCATTCGTTCATCATTTGATAAAAGGCTTGCTTAGCCTCCCCCTCATGGCTACTCGAGATAGGTCGAGATTCAACTGGCGCTGTCCCATCCACAGGAACAGGCGCTACGCTCTCAACATCATCAGCTACAGCTCTATCGGGATCCATTTACTATATAAAAGTACATTTTCAAAAGTCAGAAGTCATCACACTATCGCAGTATAAATTATTGCAAGTATAGCTAAACTCACACACGCTACGTTAGTCCTAGAACTGACTAAACCATAGCTTTGATACCAATAAAATGTAACACCCCTAGCCCGTATCCGTCGCCAGATTAAGGTTCTGAGGCATTACCGAATAGATTACAATTCATACAGATATACATAACATAATATAGTTCAAAACTTTAAATCACATCAATTATTATAACTAAATCCATTTATGAAACTCATAATATATGCCATTCATGGCATGATATAAATTACACATATCTCATCATTTATACATATACAGAACGTATAACACATCAATAATTTTATTATTAAATACTAAACCTATATTTATAAAAGTCCTGCACATACATAAATTATAAACCATTTGAAATAACATATGCATTGTCAACTTACTTTAAATATATATATGACACTGACATTTTGATCTATATGAAACATGTATATTTTGCATATTAACACCAAATATAATAAGCTTCCATTTAAAAAAGAAAAAACAATTCCATTCTAGTTTTTAGTCCATTCGACTATTATAGATCATTGTCTTAGTATATAACATAACCAATTTCTTTATGCTGCATTCGAAAATCAACATCCAATCTTCAAAACTTTCATATAGTAGAAATTATATTCATCCATGATCTACAACATGATAACCAAATAAACTTTAACTATAATCCAACCAATACCGAATTTAAGCCTAATAATAAAGCCATATTCAATGCTTGAAACACATACCAAATACATCATCCATCCATAGTACTTAGCACTTTAACTGAAATAAATTTTTACCACATTTATGCATAGCTCATTAAACTTAATAACGAAACCCACACAAAACCAAGACTAAGCACAATTACCATGATCAATACGAAAATTACTTATATATCAATATTTAGCCATTTTCGCGTGGCATAAAATATAAAAAAACTTCAAACATAATCAAAAGTTATAGCAATAGAGCCTATACATGCCATATGTTCAAGAATAAACTTTTAAAAAATACCAAAAGTTGATGATAGTGTGGATGACTTCGATAACGATCCCCAAGCTCGTAACTTACAACCAAAATCTATAAAACAAAGTAACAAAAACACACAGAGTAAGCTAGCTTAGCTTAGTAAGCCTTAAGCAAATTAAACAACTCAAATAAATAATCAAATCATTTCATACAAGCCAAATTGTACCATTAGAGGTATACTTTAACTCAAATAAGTTAACTTGGATGAACATTCAAGGTCAATTATAACACCACATAAATACTTACCTATATAACCGAATATAAATAAAATCCAATATATCATCTCATAAAAACTTACCTATACGGCCAAATACACAAGGTTCATTATATTATTTCATATGGCAGAATATATAAGTTCAATAGATCATCACATGTAACCTAAAGTTCAAGTTCAATAAAACATCTCATATGGCCGAATATACAAATTCAATATAATCTCACATGTAACCGAATATACAAGTTCAATATAAGCTCAAATGTAATCGAATACACAAGTTCAATATAACCTCACATGCAGCCGAATATACAAGTTCAAAATAACCTCACATATACTTACTTGCTCACTTTCCACATCAATGTGAAGTCTTATAGACATATACTTGAAATAAATCACCGGCATAAAATCTGCTAGGCATAAGCCTAAATCATACACCGGCACAAGGCCTGCTAGACTCAAAGTCTAAGATTTTTCACCGGCAATAAGCCTGCTAGGCATAAAGCCCGATTACATTCACCAGCATAAAGCTTGCTAGGCTCAAAGCCCGAATATCACAATTATAATGTTGTCTCATACACAATTCATGTAACAAAAATTCCATATATTCCTCATAAATCATACGAACTTTTAAACGATGTAACCTTGTCAAATTAAATTCAAATATAGTATTTCAATTTCTATACACAAACACATTCGGCTAGCTCTTTATGAATTTAAAGATTCCATAACAACATATTAAACTAAGTTACAATGAAGATAAATGATGTCTAATTGCTTAAAGACTTACCTCGGATATCGACGGACGTTTCAAATCTGCTATTCGACTATTTTCGTTTTTCCCCGATCCAAGTCTAATTTCTTTTGTTCTTGATCTATATAATTTCAAATTAACCTCATTTAAACACAATTTCATTCAATTTAATCCAACAACACATAAATGGGAAAATTATCATTTTACCCCTAATATTTCATACTTTTACAAATTAGTCCTAATTGCACAAAGCACAAAATACAGAAAATCTCACAACAATGTAGTTGGGCCGAATTTTCCATATAACCATACTAGTCCATATATTTCATCTATTTCACATTTTAGTCCCTTAATTTATTATTTTTTCAATTTAGTCCTAATTACTCAAAATCTTCAAAAACTCAAATACAAAACATGTTAATCTAAAACATATTTTTAATATTTCATCATCAAACATCACAAAAAAATATTCATCAATAGCATAACTCAAAATATGCATCAAAATCAGAAATTTAAGCATGGGTCGGATAGTACTAGAAGCAACGATCTCAAAAACGTAAAAATTATAAAAAACCAAACACAAACTAACCTTAAATTAAGCTTCCAAAGTGTCAAAATTCCAAAAGCTTTTAACTTCTTTTTTTTCTTAAGATTCGGCCAAAAACATGTATATAATGCATGTCTTTTTAGTTTTGTTTTATTATATTACATAATATTTCATAATTTACTTTAATGACCCTTATAATAAAATAATAAACCATACTTTAATAAGGCTATAACCGTCCAAGGCATATTATCATTGAAAATTTACAACATAAATACCCTATATTTAAAAGCCACTATCAATTCAACCTTTATGATTTAAACTATCAAGTTTTCAACTTACGCAATTAAGTCCTTTTATCAAATTAAGCACACAAACAATCAAATTTTCATACGAAATTTTCACACATGCAAATTCACATATAATAAACACAAAAAATAATATTTAAATATTTTCCAACTTAGATTCGTGGTCCCGAAACCACTGTTCTGATTAGGGTCTAAATCAGACTGTTACATGTTGGTTTAGGATATTCATTGATGCAAGAGGGTAAGGTTGTGGCTTATGCATCTCGTTAGCTTAGGATACATGAGGCAAACTATCCTACACATGACTTGGAGTTGACTACAGTGGTTTTTGTACTAAAAATTTGGAGACATTACTTGTACAGTGAGAAGTGTATCATTTATACGGATCACAAGAGCCTCAAGTATCTCCTCACTCAGAAGGAGCTAAACCTTAGGTAGCATCGGTGGATTGAGCTGCTTAAGGATTATGACTACTCGATTGAATACCATCCTGGTAAGGCCAATGTGGTGGCCGATGCACTGAGCTGTAGGGCTATGACAGATCTGAAGGCAATGTTTGCTCGTCTCAGCTTATTTTATGATGGTAGTCTGTTGGCCAAACTTCAGGTTAAACCGACGTGGACTAACAGATTAGGGGTAAATAGTTGGAAGATAAGTCACTAAGTCCTCAATTTCAATAGTTAGAGAGTGGGGAAACCTCAGATTTTGGACTGAATAGTGAAGGGTTACTTTGTTTCTGTGGGAAAGTTTGTGTACCGAAGGATACTGATCTGAGGCAGTCGATACTGTAGGAGGCACATAGTAGTTTGTATGTGGTGCATCTTGGCGGGCATAAGATGTATCGTGACCTTTGTGAGTTATATTGGTGGCCTGGTCTTAATCGTGAAGTTACCGACTTTGTGAGTAAATGCTTTACCTGTCAGCAGGTTAAGGCTGACACCAGTTGCCTTCGGGGTTGCTTCAGCCAGTTAAGATTCTGTTGTGGAAGTGGGATAGAGTGACTATGGACTTCGTTAATGGGCTGCCATACCTAGACCCTAGTTTGATGAAATGACTATTTTTCCCTTATATGGTAAAATGACTAAAATGCCCCTACATTGTAAATTGACTGTTTTGCCCCTATGTGAGGTATTTATATATATGTACATGTATGACTATATTTTAGCTTGCTATTAAAACTGTAATGGATACATGTATGATTCTATGATATGACATGACATGACTATATGATGCATTGCATGGGGATGGGTTTGTTATGATTGGAGGAAGTGTACTGTACTGGCAACTCTGCTGCAAATCACTGATGGCTTTAAGCCTATTATACTGACAGCTCTTGATACGAACCGCCTCAGGGAGAGCCGAGTCGTGTACGAGTTTGCCCGATCGTCTACGAGAAAGTATCATTCGGTTTGTTCAAAAAGGATGTTTCTAAATAAATTATGCGGAAGCTATTCAAGGGGTTCAAAGAAAGGGTTTAAAATATGAATATTAAGGCTCGGTTTAAAATAAATGAAAGAATGGAAAGAAGGAACTCAAAAGCAAGTACGAACCAATACTAGAGAGTATTGACCCAATTGCTTATAGGCTTTCAAGGTGGAGAATGAAAGTGATAAAACCTCGACCCGCTACTTAGCAAAGTAGGAACCTCGGTATAAGGGTGAAAGAAACAGGGTTGATGCCACTACTAGGTAGATAAGTCAACAAAGTCTCAAACAAAGTTTAGAGAAGAAAATTCTCACAAGATTAAATTCAATAAAAAATTTGGCAAAAAGTCCCTTACAATTGAAAGAAAACAAATACTTATAGGCACATAGATGACCATTCAAATTCGGCATCTAGGTGTTCACACAATAATAAAAACATTCACACTAATGTATTAAAATAGTTCATAAATTCGGCAGATTCATGAACTAGTTGAATGGACACTTTCTTCCCCCTAAGTGTGTGCATGAATGCTTAATCATAAAGAAAGGCTTCAAGTGACTTGTATGTGCACCAAAGGCTGCATTCATCTCCTTGGGACGTTCATGCACTTGTATGGAACATGTATCCTCATAATTAAACTCTTTAATAGCATGTAGGTTCATAAATGGCAGCATGAACCTAGTAAATTCGTTCTCCCCTTTGTGCATACACTTAATTCAATCAATGTGTTGAATTATTGAGTTAATTCCTTCCTTTGGACGTTCTTGAACCCATCCATGCATATGTAGTAGCTTATAGGTCAATTCAAAGTGTGAACAGCTGCTTCTTGGCCGAATAAGTGCCTTGGAAAGTTAGGAGACAGCCACCATACATGCACTTAAGCCATTCATGCATTCTATCATCCCATGCATTTGATCCATTCATGGACTAGCCTTTAATGTCCATACATGCATTCGACACATGCATGAATTTGTAGAAACCTTGCATCTAGCCGTACATGCACCAGTATTTAATACTTCTTCATTCATGAGTGTGGAATGCCCAAAAGAGATGTTTCTTGATCCATACATTGCACCGTCCAAAGGGATGTACCTACATGAAATAAACAAGTCATTAAGATATCTCATGGACATTCATAAATTCGGCATGATGTGAACACATTAATGTCATGCATTAATTCAGCTATGTGAAAATAATCAATTTATGTAATGACTATGGCATATTAATAACAAATATTAATATAAGACAAGTTTAATGCTTAAATAAATATGTGCAAATTTTTATTTAATGCATTAAAGACAAAATCGAGTTTAAACTAAAATGAGCTAAGCTTTAGCTCGTGAGCTAAAGTTGAGCTAAGGCTAAACTCCTAAGCTGAAGTTGAGCTAAGGTTTAGCTCGTGAGTTGAAAGTGAGCTAGGAGTGAGCTCGGTTTAGCTCAGGCAAGATGGATTGAGCTCGAATAAGCTGGATTTGAGCTGGACAGAGTTCGTGGAGCTGGAAATGAGCTTGGATCAGCTTGCCAACATGTCATTGCTCGGCTTGATAGACTTGCTCGATAAAGTTCGCGGGGCGTGCTCGTATCATTCCCCCCCTCTTTTAGGCGACTTGTCCTCAAGTCGAGCTGTTTATCCATGGGAGAACTTTGACTCTTGCATGGTTTTCCTCGATCAAATGGGATGGAAGATGTCACACAAACCTGAAAAATTCTTACCACAGCCAGTAAAAAGAAACTCAAAGGAGTCAAATTCAAATGTGTTCGATAGTTCATAAAATATTCATTCAATCGAACATATGCCAAAAATCTCAATTGGACAAAGCTAGCATACGTAAATTTATCAAAGAGTTTCGTTAGACCATCGTTACAAACATGAAAACTAAGTTGGATCAAGGGATAATTGGTTGAAAATGATGGTAGGCACTTAAACACATTATTCCTCATCCAAAACATTTTAATTTCTTTAATCGAATATAGTAACTCATTTGGTCCCTTGTCTTGCTCATGCAAGGTATGCCATGGCCAAAGGTATGCTAACTCTTCCTTTCGTTTTTGAACAACATGAGGGGAGTCTCCAAATTCCAACGTAATAATCACATCATCACAATGCCAAAAGGAAAAATCCATCACATCAAAGTATAAATAATTTCCAAATAACCAATCAATGGAATTTTCAACTTCAATCGAATTGAGCAAAGATATTTGAAAATTTTCAGATGACTTACCTTGAGGAATATGAAGAGAAGACAATTGAGGATTGGATTTACCTTTCTCGGTCAAAATGAATCTTCTCTCTTTGGATAGATAACGTAAGACAAACCTATTACTCTGATAAATTTGAATAAGTGGTGACGCACCATGACATGTCTTGCTCCTCGAGTGGTGGAGTTCACAAAAATAAGACTGGTTAGTATTATCGAAAACTATGGACTTAAATGGAAAAGGAAAGTTACCATGGAAATTTGATTCAATTCCAAAAACATAGGTTGGTCTTACCTTCTCGAAATGAAACAAAAATTTCAGATGTGGCCAAACAAGGTGATTAATAAATGAATCAAAATTGAAACCCAAATCATTGAATTTCACCTTCTTATCAAAGTTTGAACATCAGGCAAACATATTTTGATTGCAAATGATGCAAAGTGCTTAATGTTTCCATAAAATGAATTCATGTAGCAAATTCCAGGCTTGAACACACGAACTTGTTTAGGAATTCCAACAAGCAACATATTAGAAAAAGATATAATCAACTCACCACACGAATTATATTTCACTAGTTTAAACACACATGTTGATTTGACAAAACCGAGCTTACCAAAATGCAAAGGTTTATACTTCACGTGTATTAATTGGG
This sequence comes from Gossypium hirsutum, assembly GCF_007990345.1. Taxonomy (NCBI): domain Eukaryota; kingdom Viridiplantae; phylum Streptophyta; class Magnoliopsida; order Malvales; family Malvaceae; genus Gossypium; species Gossypium hirsutum. Next base: position 54,338,549 of record NC_053431.1, read on the forward strand.
AATGCAAATCACTACATGGAAATTTCGCACAAAAACTCAAAGATTGTTCATGAAGAACACAATTGCACATATCATGTGAAGATCTTTTAACATGGATGCCAAACAAAGAATTTTTAACGAACATGCAACTTTTCAAACAGGTAGATTTATCACAAATCAATTGAGCAAGCATATTTAAACATAAAGATTTAACACATGAGTTCAAAAAGTTTGCAGGGTCAAACACATGAGAATTTTTACGTGACAGACTTTGATCAAACATGTTCAAAATTCACTTAGAGAAAACTAATCCAATGTTGTCAACAAATTTGCCAATGTAGTAATCGTCATAAGAAAAGCTGTATATGGCACCTTTTAAAACAAATTCGTTAACAACAGTAAGTGAACAAAAATTATCCAAATCAAGTGACTTTGATTCGATAAACAAAGAATCCTTACCTTCCTTACCTTCGACCGCAAGTGGGTGGTAGTCATTCGTGAACTTACCTTTTTCGAACAACCTAAAACACCTCTCGTTTGGAAGGTAATGTAGATGGAATTGGTCGCACAAACTTCTAGGAACCTGAAAAGTTAGCTCACAAGAAGATCGAATAGGTGGGTTAGTAGAAATAATCCTCACTTGCTCACTTGTTTTCTCACTCGATTCTTTTTCTTCTGAATCACTCGTTTCTTTTGTTTCAATTTCTTTGTCATCTTCTTTTTCACTCTCAAATTTCTTTTCGTTCTCTTTTTCAATCTCATTTTCTTTTTCATTTTCTTTTTTCTTTTCAAAGGCTTTTTCAAGTTCTCTCAAGATTCGCTCATTTTCTCTCTTACTTGCCTCTTGCCTCTCTTTTCTTTTTATTTCGTCTTTACAAGAATGTACAAAAGAACGATGAGAATACAAATCTTGTTCAAAAGATGAAGAACTATTTGTGTATGATTCATAATCAAAACTTCATGAAGAATACTCCGAGTAAGATTTCTTTGAAGATCTAGTAGGAGTATGTCTTTCTCTTCGAACACCATCTTGGAACGAATCAAAATCGTAATCGGCTTCTCATCTTCTCGAATTTCTTGATGAAAAAGACTTTCGATCGAAGTCACTTCTCGAATTTGTTGATGAATATGAGTCATAGTATGAATCTCTTTGTCTCGACGTAGATGCGAAAAGGAGTCACGATTGGAACTTTTTTTCAGGTAGTAGTCGGGGGTATATCTCCGTGGGGTTCTTGGTTCTGTTTTACGACTTGAAGAAACTCGATCACTTTGGTCTCGTTTAGTCGCCATTCTTTGCATTTCTTGAACCAAGTATTGGTATTCCGATTCGGTGAACTCTTCGCGTGACATGATTTTTGTTGCTAAAAAGAAAATGTTAGATCACAAAACAAAATAAAAAATTAAGTACCTCACCACAAACCTCACAATTTCGCTCGGAAAGAAGAAGAAAAAAGGTGTCACTCCCGCTCGTGTTTACACTCGTTTGGCTTTTACCTCCACTCGAATGATCTCACTCGCTCATGCCTTTTTCCGCTCCTTTCTCCTCTTATAACCTTGTAACAGACTTAGTATGACTTGATCTCTAGTATTGTGGGTCAGTTTCAAATGGTTTTACAAAGGATAACATATGAGGGGTTACGGGTTGGCTAAAAGAAAAGGAAATTGGGTAAAAAAGAAGTGTGACGTGGATGAGATTAGAATAGAAGATGAATCGGGAACGATATCAAACCAAGGGCTTTGACATTCGAACAACAATCGAATTGCATTAAACACTTTTTTTTAGATTTTTTTCGAATTTTTTTGAATTTTTTTCAATTTTTTTTTGAATTGTATAACTTTTTTTAGGACTATATTGACAAACTAAATACAATAAAACACTTTTGTACACTATTTTTTTTCTTCGGCTGCGTAGATTTTTGTTTTTATAGCAACAGCAGCTAACTAATCAAAATGAGAAAACTTCGGTATACGAAAATTTTTTTTCTATACTCTTTTTTTTCCAGATCCTACTTACTTGCGTTCACTTGGACTAGCCCGGGATTAATTTCGTCGCACGAACTCCTCGTTTTAGTAGCTCTGATACCAAATGATACGAACCGCCTCGGGGAGAGTCAAGTTGTATGTGAGTTTGCCCGATCGTCTACGAGAAAGTATCGTTCGGTTTGTTCAAAAAGGATGTTTCTAAATAAATTATGCGGAAGCTATTCAAGGGTTCAAAGAAAGGGTTTAAAATATGAATATTACGGCTCGGTTTAAAGTAAATGAAAGAATGGAAAGAAGGAACTCAAAAGCAAGCACGAACCAATACTAGAGAGTATTGACCCAATTGCTTATAGGCTTTCAAGGTGGAGAATGAAAGTGATAAAACCTTGACCCTCTACTTAGTAAAGTAGGAACCTCGGTATAAGGGTGAAAGAAACAGGGTTGACGCCACTACTAGGTAGATCAGTCAACAAAGTCTCAAACAAAGTTTAGAGAAGAAAATTCTCACAAGATTAAATTCAATAAAAAATTTGGCAAAAAGTCCCGTACAATTGAAAGAAAACAAATACTTATAGGCACATAGATGACCATTCAAATTCGGCATCTAGGTGTTCACACAATAATAAAAACATTCACACTAATGTATTAAAATAGTTCATAAATTCGGCAGATTCATGAACTAGGTGAATGGACACTTTCTTCCCCCTAAGTGTGTGCATGAATGCTTAATCATAAAGAAAGGCTTCAAGTGACTTGTATGTGCACCAAAGGTTGCATTCATCTCCTTGGGACGTTCATGCACTTGTATGGAACATGTATCCTCATAATTAAACTCTTTAATAGCATGTAGGTTCATAAATGACAGCATGAACCGAGTGAATTCGTTCTCCCCTTTGTGCATACACTTAATTCAATCAATGTGTTGAATTATTGAATTAATTCCTTCCTTTGGACGTTCTTGAACCCATCCATGCATGTGTAGTAGCTTATAGGTCAATTCAAAGTGTGAACAGCTACTTCTTGTCCGAATAAGTGCCTTGGAAAGTTAGGGGACAGCCACCATACATGCACTTAAGCCATTCATGCATTCTATCATCCCATGCATTTGATCCATTCATAGACTAGCCTTTAATGTCCATACATATGACAGCCCTAAATTGACCCTAGTCGGAAAGTGGTTTCGGGACCACAAAACCGAGTCATAAAAATAATTAACCATTATATTTGATGCTTATTATATGTATATAGGCATGTGTGAAAATTTCATGTTTGAATTTTGTTAATTGTAAGTGAATTTTGCTAAATAAGACTTGTGTGAGAAAATTTAGAAATGTGCTAGGCAAATGTTAAAGTGGCCTATTGATGCATGTTAGAAAATGTAATAATTTGCTTAGGACAGCAGCAGTAACATGATTTTAGAAAATCATTATAAATTGTTGGTGTGGAATTATAGGCTGAGTAAAATATGTAATCAAATCTTAATTAGTCTAGTTTCTTATAAAAGAGACCGTGTAAGCAAAGAAACTTCGTATAAAGAGATATTTAAAGTTGTGTGAGACAGTGTCAGAATGACTCCGAAATCCCCTGTTCTGATTTTAGAAAATCATTATAATTTGTAAAAAAATGATTATAAGATAAAATTTATGTGCTTAGACTCCTTAATGAGTCTAGTTTCAAATGAAATCAAATAGAACATATTTTGAATTCTGTACAATGAGAAATTTGATTCATAGTGAAGAATGGTCAGGTTAGTCAAACAGTGAAACAGGGGAAACTTTAAGAAAATCTGGTCTTGATTGGCCAAACCTAAAATTCTTAAAATTTTATGGTTGGAAGATATATGAGTCTATATTCAGGGAAAATTAACGGCAATTGATTTTAAGTTTTGTAGCTCCAGTTATAAATAATTTAGTGACTATTGCTCAGGAAAATAGCTTGTGGTGAATATGTGAATTTGTAGTAAACATTGATGAAACTATTTGAGTTGCTTATAAGCTATGGCTGAAATTGATGTACAAGATAAATATATATATGTGTGGTGAAGCCGAATGGCTAATGTGAAATATATGTGTGATATGTGTATGTGGTAAAGCCGAATGGCGAATGTGAAATATATGTGTGATATGTGTATGTGGTAAAGCCGAATGGCGAATGTGAAATATGTATAAGATATGTATATGTGGTAAAGTCGAATGGCTAATGTGAAATATATATGAGATATGTATATGTGGTAAAGCCGAATGGCTAATGTGAAATATATGTGTGATATGTATATGTGGTAAAGCCGAATGGCGAATGTGAAATATGTATGAGATATGTATATGTGGTAAAGCCGAATGGCTAATGTGAAATATATATGAGATATGTATATGTGGTAAAGCCGAATGGCGAATGTGAAATATGTATGAGATATGTATATGTGGTAAAGCCGAATGGCGAATGTGAAATATGTATGAGATATGTATATGTGGTAAAGTCGAATGGCTAATGTGAAATATATGTGTGATATGTATATGTGGTAAAGCCGAATGGCTAATGTGAAATATATATGAGATATGTATATGTGGTAAAGCCGAATGGCGAATGTGAAATATGTATGAGATAGGTATAAGTGGTAAAGCCGAATGGCTAATGTGAATGTTGTAACATGTGATTAAATGTACATGAAACCTGGAAATGTATTCCGGGTAAGACCCGATGACTACGTGTGGAGATTTTGTCCGGGTAAGACCCGATGACTACGTGCGAAGATGTTGTCCAGGTAAGACCCGATAACTACGTGTGGGGACTATTCGAGCTAAAGGTTTTGCTGAAGATTCGAGTAAAGCATAGGATTATACGACTTCACAGTATCAACTGGTAATAAATACGTTCAACGCGTTAAGTTGGTCAGGTATGTATTTTGAGATTATATTTAAGCGTGATTTGGACTAAATCACAAGGTCTTTATGTGATGCATATGTGAGTAAAGCAATAAGACTGTTCTATGATTATTGTGCGTTTGGTCAATGTGGAAAGTTAGGCGAAAATATGTAATGTACCTATGTTTATAAGAGATCACTATCAAGTGAGAATTTATCTGCCTATTATATATGATGAGATGGGCATATTCAGTAAAGGGATGGTATGCCCCACGGAAGAGTGAAATAAAAATACGAACGACTAGGTTATAATTTGATTGTTATCTGTTGACACTGCTCAAAACTTACTAAGCATTCAATGCTTATTTTGTTTCTTTGATTCTCTGTTTTATAGATTTTGGTTCGTCAGCTATCGGACTCGGAATTGTCGAAGTCGAAGTGATCCACACTATCAAAGCCCTTTTTGGTACACTTTTGGTTGAATTTTGAAATGGCATGTATAGGACTACCCTTTTTGTTGTTGGTCATGTACCCTTGGGTTTTGTATAAATTCGGATAGCCATGCGAAAATGGCTTATATACACTTTGGGCATAGTATTATAATCGTTTTGTATGTTGTTTATTAAGAGGTATGGAAATGTTTGGAAACGATTAGCCATTGGAATGGTTAATCATGATCGTATTTTGTGCTATATATGCTAAAGGGCTAGTTGAATCATGGAAACTATGAAATAGGTAAAGTCTACCTTAAAGGCAGATGCTGACGGCAACAGTGGTGTAAATTTGAAAAATCACTAAAATTAGTAGGAATGAAATTAAATAGTGAATAAATTATTTAATAGAACCTTGATGAATCTACTTTCATATGGAAGAAACGAAACAATCATATGAGTCATATGTTAATAGATATTTAAGTTTTTGTGAAACAGGGCCAGAATGGTTTCTGGATTCCCTGTTCCGACTTTTGAAATTCATTATAAATTAACCAGAGATAATTAGAAGTCATGCCATATATTTATAGATTCCTTTTAGAGTCTAGTTTCTATAGAAACAAACGGAATCAGTATTGAAGCCCTGTAGAGTGAGATATCCAAGTTGTAGTGCGTGAAGGTCAGAGTAGTCGAACCCTGAAACAGGGGAGACTTTAACTAATAAACTGTACTAATTGGCTCGACCAAAAATTCTAGAAAAAAATTTGTACATGGATATATGAGTCTAGTTTCAGAAAAAATTTACGAAACTAGTTTTCGACTTTTGAAACTCAAGATATATTATTTTTAAGGAAACAGTGATGCAGTAACCAGCTTGTCTGGAAATTTTTTTAATGGACTGTGAAAATAAATGTATTATGTCTGTTAGCACCTCGTGTTCGACTCCGGCAATGGTCTCGGGTACGGGGTGTTACAATACATGCATTCGCCACATGCATGAATTTGTAGAAACCTTGTATCTAGCCGTACATGCACCAGCATGTAATACTTCTTCATTCATGAGTGTGGAATGCCGAAAAGAGATGTTTCTTCATCCATACATTGTACCGTCCAAAGGGATGTACCTACATGAAATAAAAAAGTCATTAAGATATCTCATGGACATTCATAAATTCGGCATGATGTGAATACATTAATGTCATGCATTAATTCAGCTATGTGAACATAATCAATTTATGTAATGAGTATGGCATATTAATAACAAATATTAATATAAGACAAGTTTAATGCTTAAATAAATATGTGCAAATTTTTATTTAATGCATTAAAGACAAAACCGAGTTTAAACTAAAATGAGCTAAGCTTTAGCTCTTGAGCTAAAGTTGAGCTGAGGCTAAACTCCTAAGCTGAAGTTGAGCTAAGGTTTAGCTCGTGAGTTGAAAGTGAGCTAGGAGTGAGCTCAGTTTAGCTCAGGCAAGATGGATTGAGCTCGAATAAGCTGGATTTGAGCTAGATAGAGCTCGTGGAGCTGGAAACGAGCTTGGATCAGCTTGCCAAAATGTCATTGCTCGGCTTGATAGACTTGCTCGATAAAGTTCGCGGGGTGTGCTCGTATCAGCTCTACTGCAAATATTGTTTAGTGTCGTAATCGGTGCTAATTCTGGTGTGTAGGGATCGGTGGGTTGATTATATCCCCACATGGAGTGTAGGGTTTGATGGAGATGGTGTGTAGAGGCTGGATGGGTAGGACTTGCATACTGTTTATTGTTACTGCACTATTTACTGTTACTGCACTGTTTACTGTTACTGTAACGGGCCAAGGCCCGAAAACATGACTTTTTCTATAATGAGATGGGCTAAATCCCAAACTGATATTGTCACTGTTACTGACATGAGCTTAGGCCCAGACTGTTTTTGCTCACTGTATGTTTGACTATTTGGTTTAAGGGATTACACACTGAGTTTTCATAAACTCACCCTTCTGCTTATCTATGCAGATAATCCTTAGGCGGATCAGTGATGCGAGGGACTCGAAGGTGGCCACACAACAGCTTACGCTTCCATAGTTGACTTTTAATTTATAAGTCATTTTATTTGGGTATTTTTATGTAATAAGGCCTCTATAATTTTTAATCTTCAATTTTGGGGTTTTATTTATTTTGATTTATATCTATTAGTAGTAGGATGTGGGTTTTCAAAAGATATGCATGATTTACCAAAATACCACGAATACGCAAAGTATAACGATTTGAAATTAAATAATGTTTTGAAAATGAATAACTTTTGGTAACAAATGATGTGATTTGATCAAATACGCAATAAGGTAAAGAGATTGTTTAAATGGTTTTAGCAGCAACTTAGTTTCAAAAGCTCCTTCATGTGACATCGCCAGATTCGGCCATAACATCTAGGCCAGGTTTGGGGTGTTACATTATACAAAATCAGTCAAATACTAAAACAAGCCAACACATTTGGCCCCAAAACAATGTGACACCAAAACAAATTCAAGAGTTCCTATACATGCCATATTCAAATGATAAAACTAACTATACCAAGTGCTCCAAGGATAGTGTGACTGGCTTCCCCGACGTCATCGATAATTCTCGAATTACTTTGGTGGCACTATAAGAAAAGGGAAAGGAAAGAGGGTAAGCATGGGAGCTTAGTCAGTACATATATGCAAATAAGTGTGAATAGAAACACATTTTCCAAACAATGGCTTGTCATACTTAAATGATGAATCATTTTATGCTCACTATTTTGCCCTTCACTTCTTTTATACACACTACATCTCATCACATTCATGGTCCTATTCGAGAGTTTAGTATATAGTCCTATTCGAGAGTTTAGTATACATACCTGTAATTTCCCTTAAAATACTCAAGTTCATTCTCTCTACTTACATACCTCATTGGAAGTATCACCAACCCATTCATCGAGTTACCTATTGAACACTCAGAAATACTAATGGATACATGGATAGTTTACTCCTAAGAGTTATACCAGTAGCCAAGGATACCTCATACATTGTAATACATGCATAATTGAGCTACCCACGGGTCTTTTTACCAAGTCAGTACCCAGACCCCATAGCTCTGTCTTATAATGCCCGCTCATTGAGCTACTCACAGGTCTGCACACAAAACCAGTACTCGGCCCCACACTACATATTTCAGTTATCTCATGAACTCAGACTCAACTCATGAGTTCAGACCACTCAATTTCTCATTACTCACCTTTTGTATCCTCTATTATTTCCAAGGTTCAATAGGATTTCGTATCTAACCTAATGTTTTCGAACTTGTTCATAATGTAAGTTACTCTTATATCGCATTATTTATACTTTCATGGTATTGAGTAAGATTATAATACCCGATAAAAATAAAACATTTAAAAATAAGCTACAATGATACATTATTTACATATGTACTTACCTCGGTGCAAAATGATGGGAACGAGCTTAATCCTCGTAAACTTTGTTTCTTCCCCGATCAAGACTTGAATCACGTTTCTCTTGATCTAAAATGTCAAAAATTAGCTTATTTGTAACACCTCAAACCCAGCCTAGACATTATGGCCGAATCTGCAATGTCACACTGAAGTGTATTTTGAAAAGCGTTGTTCTGTTCGAAAAGTCCATACTATATTAAAGCCCTCGTAGTGATCTTTTACAAAACTTTTAAGTAATAAAAAAAAGCTCTAGTAGATTTAGCAAATGTTTAATCATTTTAGGTTGCTACTACCCTTTAAAGACATTGTTTATTACAGAAGCTTTTGAAATATATTGTAATGGCGTGGTGTTTTGAAAACATTTATCCTTTAAAAATTCACGCCCTACTACTAGCAGATATAAATCAAAGTAAGTAACCCCAAATTAAAGTAAAATCTAAAGAGGCTTATTACATAAGAAAAACCCAAATGAAATACCTTTAAGATTAAAAGTTTAAAACAGTAGCAAAAGCAATTTGTGGCCTCCATCGAGTCCTACGTAGCACTGACCCACCTAAGGATTACATGCACAAGAGAGCAGAAGGGTGAGTTTATGAAAAACTCAATATGCATTCCCTTTTAAATAATCAACCAATCAGTAGGCAAATACAGTTTGGGCCTAAGCCCATTTCAGTGACAGTCCAGTATCAATGTGGGCCTTATCCCATTACAGTAGTAGTATCATTGTGGGCCTTAGCCCATTACAGGAACAATATCAAAAATACAAACAGAAGTCCTACCCATCCATCCTCTACACTCCACTCCGTCCAGCCCTACACTCTATGTGGGGATAAAATCAACCCACCCATCCCTACACTCCAAATATAGCATCGATTGCGGCACTAAATAGTATTTACAGCAGAGCTGCCAGTACAGTACACTTCCTCCAAATATATCAACCCACCCCCATACAACATGCGATGTCATAAAATAATACGTGTAAGCAAAATGTCATGCGCGAATACAGCAAAACATATCATAGGGGTATATAAGTTATTTTACCTCTTAGGGGTATAACATTCATTTCATCAGTACAGGGTCTACTCGTACTTACCAACCCAACAGTAGGTCCACAGTCATCTCGGGCGACCCATGAAACCTTAACAGTCAAATAGTAAAAATAGGCCCAAAGCCCATAACACGGCCCATGCGGGCCTACACCCCCGTCTGGCCCAATAAGTACAAAAATTGGCCTTGGCCATGCGAACTACATAGCCTGGCCAAATAATCTCCACACGTCCGTGTGGTTTACCTGTACGAGCCCGTGGGGCCCACATGGCCCATTTCGGCCCAACGTGGCTGAAAATGGACTAAGCCCATAAAATCGCTCATAGTGGCCTCTACTGTCAAATGCCCACGTTTTATGTGTTCGGATCACCACACGAGCGAGTGCACGCTCGTATAGCGTTTATGGACATGTTTTTTGGCTTTTGCCATTTAACAGTTATTGCAGTGTGATTACACACCTGATGCGAAAAGTGCGCAAATCTCCACGAATGCCAAACCTAAATTCAATCATGACCCAACGTCAGTCCTTTAATCATTAAAGTTAACACCCACTTAATAGCACCTAGTCCTCAAAATGGTAATTATTACCTACCTTGAATAAGCAAGAACAGTTTATGTCACTTAAACCACTGATTGAAGTTGCCTTCCAGAACCTTGGCAAAATCTGCATTGCATCCCAATCTAGTTAACTATAACCATGAACGTAAATGACTAGAACCAAGTGAGCAGCAACTTACCACCACACAGAAGTAATCGGCCTAAAAGGGACACTCTAAAATCGAAACATGAGAAAAAATAGTCACACCCCTGTCAGAGATGGCAAATAAAAGGCAGTGTTAAAGAGGAAGCCTATTTCAACAAAGAGAAAGAGGAAAAAGAATAGCCGTGAACCCTAACAGAGATGGCGACAACAGCAGAATCTGGCTATAAGTGTAACACCCCAATTTTCGGGACTTTTGTAAATTCTGGTGAATTTTAGAATTTTTGTGTTTTGACTGTTTGGCGTAGGTTTAATTATGTTAGTGGGCCTCTAGAAGGCCCAAGTTTAAGATTAAGTTTAGGGTTTAATTAATTTTGATCCATAAGGGAAAAGGGGGTTCTGGTTAACAGGGGTCTTAAATATTATTTGGGTAAAATAAGACATAAGGAAGTAAGTGGCAAAGTGGCATGTGGTGCCACTAGGAAGGCTATAAAAGTTGCGTGTAGAAGTGTAGAAAGAGCCCAAGTTCGAGCCGCAGGACAAGCAAATAAGGTGTTTATTTTTTGTACACAAAAAAGGGAGGTGATGGAACTCAAGGGGGAACTCTGTTAGGGAGAGTTTAAGATGATAAGGGGATTGAGTAAGGATAAAGATAAGGGAGGAAATCTAGGAGCTAATCAAGGAGCAAGAGGTGGTCGGCCAAGGGACTTTAGCATGGGAAATTAGGCTAGGGTAATGCTTGTGTTAATTCAGCACAAGGGGGTAAGTGAGCCGTTTTTTGATCACTCTTCCTCTCCTTTTATTTTTCTTTTTCTCTCCATTTGTATTCTTTTCTTCTTCTTTTCCCCATAGCTGACTCCTTCAGCCACCTTACTCTATACCACCTTCCTTCCATTATTTTTAAGACTGTAGCTGATTGCCTCAAATCCCGAAATCCTGAAAACTTGATTCCTATTATACCGATTTCCCTACCAATTCTCTTATTTCTTTTCTCATCATCTTTGGCCGATTCTCTCATCCTCTAAACCCCAAGTTTCTGTCGACTATACCACAGTAAAACCCTCATATTTTAGCTTTCTCTACACGATTGCAAGAAAGCCAAAAATCCCACACTATCCTAGGGACATAACCGAATACTGTGATCACTGAAGGCTCGACTTTTGTTATCGATTGAGGGATTAAAGCTGCAACAGAATCAAGTAGGAACTAAGGGAGGATGCTGACTGAAAGAATCGGTGGTAAGTCTTCCCAACTTAGTCTATCTTTCGTATTTTAAGAAAAGCCAGAATCCCTAAAAGTTAGGGAGGTTGTCATTTTTGGACTTGTAGCCCTAAGAGGTTGTGGTAACAGTATTAATTTGGTAATAGTGTGATTAAGAGGCTGTTGATCAAGGGCTTGGACAAGTGAAGCGAATAGATCTGGATCGAGATGCTGCTTTCGGCAAAGGTAGGAACGCTAAGGCCTAAGGAGTTATTGGCCAAATATGGTAAGGAGTTAGTATGTAGTTCATTTTGGTAGTTAGATTAACGTGGTAGTAATATAATTGTAGGTAGTTCGTGTGTGGATCTCATCAACGAATCGTCACAAATCAGGTGTGTTACTGACACCCTCTCATAGACTAGATTGGCAAAAGCTGAAAAGTCAAAATGCCGAAAAGTTGGTATTTTGGGAATTTACGAGTGTGCGAATGCTCGCAAGATAGCTGGGTTTGTATATTTGGTAATCTAAAGTAACAAACTGCAGTACACGCGATTTCATGCATTTTGATAATTTGGGCTTAATGGCTAAAAATCGGGTTCATGGGCCAACGGGCCTAATTCGGTAAGTATGCACGGTAAGTGTTCTGGTGGTACGTAAATGGTTAGGATATGCATGAAACCCTAAAAGTAGCTAAATTACTATAATACCCTTATGTATGGAAAATTACCATGATACCCCTAGGTGTAAATGACCGATATGCCCCTAGGGTTAATTTTGTCTGAAAAGCATTTTGATTTAAATCTGTATGTTGTATGCCATGAATGAATCTTTGTTGCATGGGGACATGGGTTATATTATGGAGGAAGCGTCCTGGTGGCTATGCCACAAATTATCTGATCTGGTGGCTCTGCCACATATATCTGTTCTGGTGGCTCTGCCACGATTATCTGTATCTAGTGACTCTGTCACATTATCAGTTTTGGCAGCCATGCTGCATATTTCTGAGGCGTGTAACGGTTGGGTGGGTCGAGTAGTCTCCCTACATGGTGAAAGATTGGTAAGGGGGTGTATGTGGTTGGTTATGGGTTGGGTTCTGCATATACATGAAATATTTGATCTGATCTGTTACGGGGCTATGGGCTTAATTCTGTATACTGTTTTGGGCTAAGGCCAATTTATTCTGTTTCTGTGGTTTGAGCTGATATGGGCTATGGTTGGGTTAATTTTACACACTGAGTTTCCCCAAACTCATCCCCTATCTTCATCCATTCGAGTAACCCCCAACCATAGTGGGCTTGGAGTTGCGAGGGATTCGGAGTGGCCACTTGTTCTGCAATATGGTTTTCTTCTGGTGAATTGGACTTCATTTTTCATTTACTTTGATGATTTGGGTTTTATTATGTAATAAGGGCACTCTATTATTTTTTTATGGGTTTGGTTTATATATTATTATGATGACCTTAATTTATATTAACTATCAGAATGGGCTAGATCTAGGGTTCGTTTTCAAAAACATAAATTGATTTCAAAGTGACACGATCTCAAACAAGGCTTCTTCTATGGTAATGTTTTTTCAAAATTAAATATGTTTTACTTTAAAATGAACATAATTACAATGGCAACCTAAAGAAATGCATGATGTTAGAGTGTGGCAATGGCGGTGTGCATGTCTAGGATTGGATCCGAAAGAGCTTGGTACTTAAGCAGTCTGATGGACTCACCTCCTCTTTTCCAGTTTCCTACCTGGTGCACAGCTTCCATTCTATTTAACCCTTAATGAATTAGCCCTTTGAACATCAAGTACAATTTCCTGGACTAAGAATAGAAAAAATGTTTTTAACGTTCGATGTGGCACATCGGATTCGGTCATAATGTCTAGGCTGGGTTTGGGGTGTTACATTTAGTGGTATCAGAGCAAAGTTGCAACAACTCGGCTGTGGAATGGGTTTACAAAAACAACGATTTTTGAAAAAAAAATCCTCAATTTTTAAATTTTGGATCTTTTGAAGTTGGTATTCCGAATCTCCGGCCCAAGCCTGTAAGTATCATTTTGAATTTCTTTAAATATTTTCTTGGATTGTCTATCTGTACTGAAACTCTGCTAGGATACCCTAGATAGGGTGATACTAAAACCATAGGAAAATTTGATAAGAGACTGAAACTGTAGCTAGACTTCGGTTCTGCGAAAACAATCTCTGAAATACTGTCTGATTCATAAAACATCTATAATAAACGTTGGAATGATATTAATGCATAAAATTCATAATCAGATAATACGATATGAGTACAAGATCCACTCGTGGAAGAGGCCATGGACGTGGTCATGGAAGGGCTCGAGTGGGATCTTCGTCTTCGGGACATATGCCGACGGCAGATGCACCGGTACCATCGGCAACGGAAGTGGAGTCTCATGATCGTAGTACCGGGGATGACGCCCTATCACAAGCAATGCTTCATTTTCTGGAAAGGGTTGCCGGGGCAAGTACGGGCAACGGAGTTCAGGGATCCATTTTTGAACGGCTCCGGGCCAACGGAGCAGAGATCTTTAGGGGTGTGTCCAGTGTAGCCCCAAATGTGGCAGAATATTGGTTGGAGGCCACGGAACAGATTATGGACGACTTGGACTGCTTAGTGGAGCAGAAGCTGAAAGGAGCCGTACTGTTGCTACGAGACGAGGCCTATCAGTGGTGGCTCACTGTGGGAGAAGGGACCCCAGTTGATAGGGTAACTTGGGAACTGTTTAAGACAGCCTTTAAAGGCAAGTATGTTAGGGCAAGTTATATGGACACTCATAGGAAGGAATTCTTGAATCTGGTGCAAGGAGGTAAAATAGTTGCCGAGTACGAGGCCGAGTTTATGAGGTTGAGCCGGTATGCAGTGGGCATAGTTGCTACGAAATATGAGCGAAGTGTGCGCTTCGAGGATGGTCTTAGGAATGACCGGAGGGTGTTGATTGCTCCGCAGAGGGAGCGGGACTTTGCGGTCCTAGTGGAGAAGGCAAAGATAGCAGAGGAGGTTAAGCGCGCTGAAAAGTAGAATCGGGAGAAGGATCGAAACTATTTTTGGAGGGATTCAGGACCCTCGGGTGGTGCTAATAGGAATGTTAAGAGAGCAAGAGTGGAGGAACCAGTTTAAGCAGTGCCGATGAATGTGGTTAGAGCACCAATCTGTGGAGACTGTGGTAAGGTACATTTGGGCGAGTGTAGGAAATGCTCTGGTGCTTGTTTCCGATGTGGATCTATGGAGCATAGAGTTAAGGACTGTCCTCAGAGAGCTGATCAGGCTCAGGTTGTTGTACAGGGGGTTGCTCAACCCATGAGAGGTGGACCACAACCACCGAGAGGATGTGGACAAGGTAGGAATGGAAATGGAAATGGTTGAGGTCGAGGGGCAGCTGGCAGAGGTGCCAGAAATGCTGAAGCTCGACAATCAGCATTGGTGTATGCAGCTCGACGTCGAGAGGAGGCCGACGCACCTGACGTCATAACTGGTACGTTTTTGGTTTCTGGTATGCCATATACTGCTTTGGTGGATATTGGATCTACTCATTCCTATGTTGCATGTGCCATATCTAGGTCGTTGGGTGTGCACTCTGAGAAGATTGTGAGTGGGGTATCTATGTTAAGTCCTTTAGGTTATTCGGTTAGGGTAGACAAACTGTATAGGGATGTACCCTTAGAAACTCAAGGTAGGATTTTCCTTAGAGATCTGATGGAGTTACCGTTTGGAGAGTTTAATCTTATTCTGGGAATGGACTCGCTTGTTAAGCATAAGGCGACTGTAGATTGTGCTGCTAAACGAATGGTGTTAAGGACTATGGAGGATAAGGAGGTCATGGTGATAGGTAAGCGAAGGGATTATTTGTCTAATGGGGTGTCGGCATTGATGGCCAAAAAATGGATTCGGAAAGGTTGTGAGGCCTATTTGGCATTTGTAAGCCAGTCGAAAGAGGAAGGACTGACAGTGGACAAGGTTAGGACTGTAAAGGAATTCCAAGATGTGTTTCCAAAGGAGCTTCCAGGATTGCCTCCAAACCGGGAAGTGGAGTTTGGAATCGACTTGTTGCCTAGAACGGCGCCAGTGTCTATCGCACCATATAGGATGGCACCAAAAGAGTTGGTAGAGCTGAAAGCTCAAATTCAAGAGTTGTTGGATAGGGTCTTCATTAGGCCAAGCGTGTCTCCATGGGGTGCACCAGTGCTATTCGTGAAGAAGAAGGATGGTACAATGCGGATGTGCATCGATTATCGCCAATTGAACAAACTGACGATTAAGAATAAGTATCCACTGCCAAGGATTGAGGATCTGTTCGACTAGCTTAGAGGAGCGTCTGTATTTTCCAAGATTGACCTTCGATCTGGATATCATCAGTTAAGGGTCAAGGAGGAAGATATCCATAAGACGGTGTTCAGGACTCAGTATGGTCATTACGAGTTTATGGTTATGCCATTTGGGCTGACGAACGCTCCTACAGCGTTTATGGATCTGATGAATCGTGTGTTCCAACCATTTTTGGATCAATTCATAGTCATCTTTATTGACGATATTCTGGTATATTCTGAAACTGAAGCAAAGCATGATGAGCATCTCCTTGTAGTGCTACAGTTGTTAAGGGAGAAGGAACTTTATGCGAAGTTTAGCAAGTGTGAATTTTGGTTGAGGGAGGTAACTTTCTTAGGACATGTGGTCTCTGCTGAGGGGATTAAGGTGGACCCTCGAAAAATTGAAGCGGTTTTGGAGTGGAAGCTGCCTAGGTCGGTGTCGAAAATTTGAAGTTTCCTAGGATTGGCAGGATACTACAGAAGGTTTGTGGAAGGTTTTTCTGTGTTGGCAGCACCTCTGACAAAACTCGTAAGGAAAGGAGTACCGTTTGTATGGACTGAGAAGCAGCAGGAAGCTTTTGATAAGTTCAAGAAAGTTTTGACTGAAGCACCTGTGTTAATTCAGCCGGAGTCTGGGAAGGATTTTACTGTGTATAGTGACGCATCACATGTAGGTTTGGGCTGCGTGTTAATGCAGGAGGGTAAGGTGGTTGCATATGCATCACGACAGCTTAAGCCTCACGAGGGGAACTATCCTACTCATGATTTGGAGTTGGCGGCAGTGATATTTGCACTTAAGATATTGAGACATTATTTGTACGGGGAGAGGTGTATTATGTACACAGATCACAAGAGTCTTAAGTATTTGTTGACTCAGAAGGAGCTGAACCTTAGGAAAAGGAGATGGATTGAGTTGCTTAAGGATTATGACTGTTTGATCGAGTATCACCTAGGCAAGGCTAATGTGGTAGCCGACGCTCTAAGTCGTAGAACTGTATCTGATCTGAGAGCAATGTTTGCTCGTCTGAGTCTGTATGATGATTGAAGTCTGTTGGTTGAGTTGCAAGTAAGGCCAACCTGGGTGGATCAGATTAAGGAAAAGCAGTTGAACGATGCGTCTTTGGTTACTCGTTTTCAAAAAGTTAAGGAAGGGGAAACTTCTAAGTTTGGGTTAAATGGTGAAGGAGTTCTGTGTTTTCGAGGAAGAATTTTTGTTCCGAAGGACTCTGACTTGAGGCAGGCAATATTGAAGGAAGCTTATGGGGGACTATGTGCCATGCATCCTGGAGGGAATAAGTTGTATCACGACTTACGAGAATTTTACTAGTGGCCTGGGCTTAAATGAGAAGTAACGGAATTCTTGGGGAAATGCCTGACATGCCAGCAAGTGAAAGCTGAGCATCAATTACCTTCTAGACTGTTGCAGCCAGTGAAAATACCACTTTGGAAGTGGGAGAGGGTAACATGGACTTTGTGAGTGGGTTGCCTTTGACACCATCGAAGAAAGACTCGATTTGGGTGATTGTGGATAGGTTGACCAAGTCGGCACATTTCATACCAGTACGTACTGACTTTTCGCTTCAAAAATTAGCCAAGTTGTATGTGGCAGAGATTGTACGACTTTATGGAGTCCCAGTTTCGATTATCTCTAACTGGGATCCCAGATTCACATCTCGGTTTTGGCAAAGGTTGCATGAGGTGTTGGGGACGCGGTTGAACTTCAGTACGACTTTCCATCCCCAAACTGATGGTCAGTCGGAAAGGGTCATTCAGATTCTGGAGGACATGTTAAGGGGATGCGTGATTGACTTTCAAGGTAGTTGGGAGGATTACTTTCCATTGGCAGAATTTGCATACAATAACAGTTATCAGGCGAGTATTCGAATGGCACCGTATGAAGCACTTTATGGACGAAGGTGTCGTACACCTAGTTATTGGACGGCGTTAGGGGAGTGACAAGTTCTTGGACCGGAATTGGTGGCAGATACTGAGGCTAAGGTCAGAATAATTAGGGACCGTTTGAAAGAAGCATCTGATAGGCAAAAATCGTATGCAGATTTGAAGCGTAAGGTGACTGAGTACTCAGTAGGGGATATGGTCTTCTTAAAGGTTTCTCCTTGGAAGAAGATATTAAGGTTTGGTAAGAAAGGCAAGTTGAGTTCGCGGTTCATTGTGCCTTATCAGGTTTTGAAGCGAGTAGACCCAGTGGCTTATCAGTTGGAATTGCCTCCAGAACTAGACATGATTCATAATGTTTTTCACGTCTCCATGTTACGGCCCTATCATTCTGATCCTGCTCATATCGTGCCAGTTGCAGAAATCGATGTTCAAACTGATTTAACCTTTGAGGAGGAGCCTGTGCAAATATTGGCTCGAGATGTTAAGGTCCTCAGAAGGAAATCTGTCCCATTAGTGAAAGTGCTTTGGCGTAATCATGGCAGAGAGGAAGCTACGTGGGAGCTAGAAAAGGCGATGCTACAGCAATACCCTCTTCTGTTTAAATCAGGTAAAATTTAGAGGACGAAATTTCTTTAAGGAGGGTAGAGTTGTAACGCCCCAATTTTCAAGACTTCTATGAATTTTGGTGAATTTTAGAATTTCTGTGTTTTGACTGTTAGGCATAGGTTTAATTATGTTAGTGGGCCTCTAGAAGGCCCAAGTTTAAGATTAAGTCTAGGGTTTAATTAATTTTGATCCATAAGGGAAAAGGGGGTTCTGGTTAATAGGGGTCTTAAATATTATTTGGGTAAAATAAGACATAAGGAAGTAAGTGACAAAGTGGCATGTGGTGCCATTGGGAAGGCTATAAAAGTTGCGTGTAGAAGTGTAGGAAGAACCCAAGTTCGAGCCGCAGGACAAGCAAATAAGGGGTTTATTTTTTGTACACAAAAAGGGTAGGTGATGGAACTCAAGGGGGAACTCTGTTAGGGAGAGTTTAAGATGATAAGGGGATTGAGTAAGGAAAAAGATAAGGGAGGAAATCTAGGAGCTGATCAAGGAGCAAGAGGTGGCCGGCCAAGGGACTTTAGCATGGGAAATTTGGCTAGGGTAATGCTTGTGTTAATTCGGCACAAGGGGGTAAGTGAGCCGTTTTCTGATCACTCTTCCTCTCCTTTTATTTTTCTTTTTCTCTCCATTTGTATTCTTTTCTTATTCTTTTCCCCATAGCTGAATCCTTCAGCCACCTTACTCTATACCACCTTCCTTCCATTATTTTTAAGACTGTAGCCGATTGCCTCAAATCCTGAAATCCCGAAAACTTGATTCCTCTTATACCGATTTCCCTAGCCAATTCTCTTATTTTTATTCTCATCATCTTTGGCCGATTCTCTCATCCTCTAAACCCCGAGTTTCTGTCGACAATACCATAGTAAAACCCTCATATTTTAGATTTCTCTACACTATTGCAAAAAAGCCAAAAATCCCACACTATCCTAGGGACATAGCTGAATACTGAGATCACTGAAGGCTCAACTTTTGTTATCGTTTGAGGGCTTAAAGCTGCAACAGAATCAAGTAGGAACTAGGGGGGCGCTGACTGAAAGAATCGGTGGTAAGTCTTCCCAACTTAGTCTATCTTTCGTATTTTAAAAAAAGCTGGAATCCCTAAAAGTTAAGGAGGTTATCATTTTTGGACTTGTAGCCCTAAGGGGTTGTGGTAACAGTATTAATTTGGTAATAGTGTGATTAAGAGGCTGTTGATCAAGGGCTTGGACAAGTGGAGTGAACGAATCTGGATCGAGACACTGCTTTCAGCAAAGGTAGGAACGCTAAGGCCTAAGGAGTTATTTGCCGAATATGGTAAGGAGTTAGTATGTAGTTCATTTCGGTAGTTAGATTAACGTGGTAGTAATATAATTGTAGACAGTTCGTGCATGGATCTCGTCAATGAATCATCACAAATCAGGTGTGTAACTAACACCCTCTCATGACTAGATTGGCAAATGCCGAAAAGCTGAAATGCCGAAAAGTCGGTATTTTGGGAATTTACGAGTGTGCGAATGCTAGCAAGATAGCTGGGTTTGTATATTTGGTAATCTAAAGTAACAAACTGCAGTACGCGCGATTTCGTGCATTTTGATAATTTGGGCTTAATGGGCCAAAAATCAGGTTCATGGGCCAACGGGCCCAATTCGGTAAGTATGCACGGTAAGTGTTCTGATGGTACGTAAATGGTTAGGATATGCATGAAACCCTAAAAGTAGCTAAATTACTATAATACCCTTATGTATGGAAAATTACCATGATACCCCTGGGTGTAAATGACCGATATGCCCCTAGGGTTAATTTTGTCTGAAAAGCATGTTGATTTAAATCTGTATGTTGTATGCCATGAATGAATCTTTGTTGCATGGGGACATGGGTTATATTATGGAGGAAGCGTCCTGGTGGCTATGCCACAAATTATCTGTTCTGGTGGCTCTGCCACGATTATCTGTATCTGGTGATTCTGTCACATTATCTATTCTGGCAGCCATGCTGCATATTTTTGAGGCATGTAGCGGTTGGGTGGGTCGAGTAGTCTCCCCACATGGTGAAAGGTTGGTAAGGGGGTGTATGTGGTTGGTTATGGGTTGGGTTCTGTATATACATGAAATATCTGATCTGATCTGTTATGGGCCTATGGGCTTAATTTTGTATACTGTTCTAGGCTAAGGCCAATTTATTTTGTTTCTGTGGTTTGAGCTGATATGGGCTATGGTTGGGTTAATTTTACACACTGAGTTTCCCCAAACTCATCCACTATCTTCATCCATGCAGGTAACCCCCAACCATAGTGGGCTTGGAGTTGCGAGGGATTCGGAGTGGCCACTCGTTCTGCAATATGGTTTTCCCCAGGGATCCCAAATGGGGGAACCTAGGGGAGCCGCCAACTCCAACTACCGTCCATGTACGATCCATACTAGATCTGACCTACCGCCCATCCTACCTTTTCTACGTTCTTGAATATTGAATGAATTGATTGTAAATTATGAGATTTTGCGACTTCTGCCCCTTGTGAGTAAGATATTAATCGTAAGGAAAATGGAATTTCCACAATGACTGCAAATCCTACCACTATCATTTGAGAATACAAATTATTGTTGTGCCCAAAAACCAGATTTTGGTTGGAATCATTAGCAGAACTAATCAAACGATTCTGTTGATCCATTCAAAGAATTAAACGTTTCACAATTAGTGAACTGAATTTATTACCATAACCTTGATTTTCAAAAAAAATCATCGATTTATTTAAACTATGCTCATGACCAAGTGCATAAATATACTCCTGAAAAATAAGTGGGTATAGGAAATCGTGTCGGTGGGATCTATTTAGTTCTAAATATACTTGAAATTCCTTCATTTCAAATTCGATTTGAACCAAAGATAGGGGATCTATTCGGTTATTAAATGATACATAGTGCGATACAGTCAAAACAAGGTATTATATAGTAAGAAAAGAATAGATACCTCGGAGACAGGCGGATTCATCAACGGATTCTCTATCCTATCTTTTGCCATCTAATTGATTTATGTTCGTTATAGGATAAGAAGACGGTTAGAAATCCTTTATTTTTTCAACCCAATCGCTCTTTTGATTTTGGAAAAAAATATCTTTTCTTTATCAATATACTGCTTCTTCTACACATTCATGGCTAACCCATAAAGGGATTGCCTAATAATACTAATTAGGACTCATAAAAAAATCGATAATTTACTCATGAGAAAAACCTTTACCACATTAGGCACTAATTTATTTTTAACGTTTAATTAGATCAGGTAATCATTCAAATTGAGAACAGAATCTTGTTCCTTTTTGTTTCCCTATAATTGGGGCCGTAGAGCTCTATCCATTTATTCACTCGACCCAACTTTGAATTCAAGAATTGAAGTCAATTTCTGGTGAATTGGACTTCATTTTTCATTTACTTTGATGATTTGGGTTTTATTATGTAATAAGGCCGCTCTATTATTTTTTTATGGGTTTGGTTTATATATTATTATGATGAACTTAATTTATATTAACTATCAGAATGGGCTAGATCTAGGGTTCGTTTTCAAAAACATAAATTGATTTCAAAGTGACACGATCTCAAACAAGGCTTCTTCTATGGTAATGTTTTTTTCAAAATTAAATATGTTTTACTTTAAAATGAACATAATTACAATGGCAACCTAATGAAATGCACGATGTTAGAGTGTGGCAATGGCGGTGTGCATGTCTAGGATTGGATCCGAAAGAGCTTGGTACTTAAGCAGTCCGATGGACTCACCTCCTCTTTTTTGGTTTCCTACCTGGTGCACAGTTTCCATTCTCTTTAACCCTTAATGAATTAGCCCTTTGAACATCAAGTACAATTTCCTGGACTAAGAATAGAAAAAAATGTTTTTAACGTTCGATGTGGCACGTCGGATTCAGTCATAACGTCTAGGCCGGGTTTGGGGTGTTTCAATAAGCCCAGGATTCAACAATCGAAATGAAAACCAGTTACCTTTATCAAGTGCAGTGAGATTCAGTTTCAAAAGAAGAGAACAACCGCTAGCAATAAGAAAACCAAATGAGTAGAGAGGGAGAGGAGGCAAGGAACAATCGACCAAAGCACAAAAAGGGAGAACAACAGTAAAGAGAAGGAAGAAGAATAGAGAAGGGATCAAAAGGTATTTGTCAAACAAATCAAATAAGGGAGGGAGAAGGTGGAGGAGTTCGGTCAAAAAAATAACTGAGAGAAGAAACTTTATCAAATTCGAAAGATTCTGTGATACAATCGGCCCCAAGAAAAGTAATGCCCAAAATAACCCGATGAAAGGAAAACAATACAACACAAGAGACAGAATTCGACATTTAAGGGAAAAAGAACCAAAAAGAAAGACCAAACCTACAGTTATTGCTCAAACCCTAAACCCTAAACCCAAAAACCTTGAACCCTCTACCACTGCCTTCAAACTCCTAATTTCCCTCCCCAAATCGCTCCTAAGATCAATCAACCATATCCCCTCTCATCCAAAACCCTACCAGCCGAAATTCCCTCCAACCAATCCTAAGAATTCAGCCACAACTACTCACCCTCCTCCAACACCCCAATTTCAGTCCAACTACAACACTTCCCCAACGCCAGTAGTAAAGCAAAACAAAATACTCCTTTGTGTTGCCAGGCCTCGAACCTCGAATCCCCTAGCACACTTCACACACCTCCATCCCCTAGATCAATAGGCCTTTTATGACACAAAACACCCACCTTTATTTAAGAAGCTACTAACTAGAGACAGGGTTAATTTATGAGAAATAAAATTTTGTACAGGCCAAGGTTTGAACTCAAGACTTCTCCAACACTTCTCAGGACACTCCACCACTGAAGCAGACATGTATTTATGCAACACAACTAACAAAAATAAATTGCTTTATTTTTTGGGCATTACAACTCTACCCCATAAAATACAATTTTGGCCTCAAAATTTTACCTGGTCAAAACAGATGAGGGTATTGTTGTCGCATCGCCTCTTCAGGTTCCCACATGGCTTCCTCTGAGCTGTGATTATGCCAAAGGACTTTAATCAGTGGAACTGACTTCCTCCTCAGCACCTTCACATCACAATCTAAAATCTAAACTGGCTCTTTCTTAAAGGTTAGATCTAGCCTAACCTCAATCTCCTCAGTCGAGACAATGTGCGTAGGGTCAAAGCGATATCGCTTCAGCATAGAGACATGGAACACATCATGAATCTGGTATAATTCTGGAGGTAACTCAAGTTGATAAGCAACCGATCCCACACACTTTAATATACGGTAAGGCCCAATGAACCTAGGGCTTAACTTGCCCTTCTGACCAAACCTCAGTACTTTCTTCCATGGAGAGACCTTGAGAAACACAAAGTCCAACACAGAATAATCAATCTCCTTACGCTTCATATACGCATATGACTTTTATCTGTCAGACGCTGCCTTCAGTCGATCCCGAATCATTCTAACTTTATCCTTAGTATCTGAAATTAATTCAGGGCCTAGAACACGCTGCTCGCCCAACTCAATCCAACACGTAGTAGTACGACACCTACGGCCATATAATGCCTCGTAAGGTGCCATCTATATGCTAGACTTGTAGCTATTGTTGTACGCAAACTCTTCCAATGGCAAGTAATCCTCCCAACTACCCTAAAAGTCAATCACACAACTCTTTAGCATGTCCTCCAGTATCTAAATCACCATCTCTGACTGATTGTCTGTCTAAGGATGGAACGCAGTACTGAAGTCCAACCTTGTATCCAATACCTTGTGTAATTCTTCAAAAACTGAGACGTGAAGTGAGGATCTCTATCAAATATTATAGAAACCAGCACCCCATGCAGTCGCACTATCTTAGACACATACAGTTTAGCTAGCTTCTACAACGAATAATCAGTACGAACAGGTATGAAATGGGCAAACTTGGTCAATCGATCCATGATGACCTATACTGAATCCTTCTTAATAGGCGTTAAGACCTACTGACGTAACAGTAGGTCCACAGTCGTCTTGAGCGACCCGTGCAACCTTAACAATCAAACAGTGGAAATGGGCCCAAAGCCCATGGCAAGGCCCATGTGGGCCCACATGCCCGTATGGCCCACAAAGCCTAAAAAAATAGCTTTGGCTGTGTAAACTATATAGCCTAGCTCAACAATCTCTACACGTCCATGTGGTTTACCCATATGGGGCCCATGAGCCCGTGGGGCCCACACGACCCATTTCGGTACAACGTGGCCCAAAACGGCCTAAGTCCATGAAATCGCTCATGGTGGCCTCTACGATCAAATGCCTACGTTTCTGCATTCGAATTACCACACGAGCAAGCGCGCGCTCATCTGGCATCAAAGATTACATTTTTCAGCTTTTTACCGACCTATAATTTGGGCAGTGTTTACTCACCTGGCCTATTTTTGCCGCCTAACCCACGCCAGCACCCTAGTTACCTAATATTTGATCCAAAAACCATTCCATTAGTCACCACACAGGCAAGTTAATCATAACCTAAAATAAGTTATCCAACTCCCAGTGGGACTATTCATACATTAATCCAATAACAGAGAAATAATTCCTCTCCTCTAATGCATCAACGACGATCCTCAGTCCCTTGGCTGCCTTCTGATCAAATAATACACCATCCTGTTAAAAACTAATCTTCAAATAACCTAGCAGTGAATGAATGAATACTTATCGAAAATCAATGAAAGGCTAAACACAATAGTAGTTCTATAGAAAGATGATAATTCAACGCTAGAAGAAAGAGTATAGGGAGTCCAGAATTCGGCTAAAAGGGAGTGAAAATAATTTCGCTAAACAAAGAGTAAGGGATAAAGGGGAAATGTAAACTGCAGCGACAGTTTGGGAAAAACAAATTCAGAGAAGAAAAGTGGAAAAACTAGAACAAAACCTCAGCAACATTTGGCCCTTCAGAAAGAAAAGATAACAATCGCCCCAAAGAAACAAGCGGTAGAGAGAGGAGTAGAAAAGAAGAGACCGGCAGAAAAAGGAGACAAAATTCAACAGAAACAATCCATGAAAATGAAAGAGTTGGAGAGGGGAACAGTCGGCAGAAAAACAAAACAACATGGAGAAAAAACCACTCAAAATCAAACTCTTGAGGAACTAGAGTTCAAGTTCGGCACTAACACTTCCATATCCTCAAATTCTCTTATTTTTCTCCCCAAAACACTCCCCAAATCCCCAATAACAGAAATTTTATTAATAATCCCTTAAAATTCGGCTACAACCATCCCTCCACAGCTCAACCACTTAGAAGTTTGGTCAAACACAACTCTTCCATGACCAATCAAAAAAAAATAGATCCAATGTTGTCACAGGTACTCAAACTCCAGACCTCGGCCAATAGTAACACGCCAGTTATCCCCTGAGCCAGCAAGCTCTGTTCTGTCATGTTCATTCCTTATTTACATAAAAGCCTACTGCCTAGAGATAGTGCTTATTCCTCTAAAAACAAAACTTTTTGCACTTGCTCAGGTTTGAACCCAAGACTTCTCAGACACTTCCCTGAGCACTTAACCACTGAAACATATACACAATTGTGTCACTTTCTTGCACAGCTAAATATTTATGAGTAGCTTCCTAACTGTTCCCATACTCAAGACCTAATACTTCTAGGCTCGAAATTCAAGGTGTTACAATTCACCCCTCTTTAAAGAAATTTTGTCCCCAAGATTTCCAAGTTATCAGAACAGTCGCATACACAGACTACACCATTATGCTCCTACTACACACTCTGATTCCAAAACACCACCACATTTAACCTGAGTGTCTTCAGTATAGTCTATAGATAGACTGGGACAGTGCCTCAATCCAATACTCGACCATAATAACAGCGGCACTGGTGTCTCACTCACATCCAGATTAGGCATATTGCCAGATGACGATGACCCAACTCGATCCCCTCTACGTCCTATACTATGGCCTCTTGTACCCCGACCGCGAATATGTCTTGCGCTCGTTGTCTACTCACATTTTATATAAATTAATAGTTTTATGCAGATTAGTTTACAGTTCCAGTTGTTTATTAACGAATGTTTTATGGAAAGTAGTAGTAATGCAGAGTTCATTTTCGCAGATCGCAGTCTTACCACGATTTTCTAGTTTACCCTAACTAGAGTATTTCAGTACAGTATACTACCTACAGCAGTCTCAGTTATTTCAATCTAAATAATCAATAGTTTGAGAAGACTTACAGAATCGGCACTGAAAACTCAGTGTGCCACACATTCGGTAAAAACTTGTCAAAATATTTCCAAATAATTTGAAACAGTTCTTTTTGGAAACTTCAAGTTTTAGAAGAAACCTAAATCCATAGTCAATTTTTGCAACTCGGCTCTAATAATACTAAATGTAGCACCCTAAACTCGGCCTAGAAGTTATGGCCGAATCTGGCTATGTCACATGAAAGAGCTTTCGAAACTAAGTTGCTGCTAAAACCATTTAAACAATCTCTTTACCTTATTGCGTCTTTGATCAAATCACATGATTTGTTTCCGAAAGTTATTCATTTTTAAAACATTATTAATTTCAAATCATTATACTTTGTGTATTCGTGGTATTTTGGTAAATCATGCATATCTTTTGAAAACCCACATCCTACTACTAGCAGATATAAATCAAAATAAATAAAACCCCAAAATTGAAGATTAAAAATTATAGAGACCTTATTACATAAAAATACCCAAATAAAATGACTTATAAATTAAAAGTCAAATATGGAAGCGTAAGTTGTTGTGTGGCCACCTCCGAGTCCCTCGCATCACCGATCCATCTAAGGATTACCTACGCAAATAAGCAGAAGGGTGAGTTTAAGAAAACTCAGTGTGTAATCCCTTAAATCAAATAGTCAAACATACAGTGAGCAAAAACAGTCTGGGCCTAAGCCCATATCAGAAACAGTGACAATATCAATTCGGGCTTTAGCCCATCTTAATACAGAAACAGTCATGTATTCGGGCCTTGGCCCATTGCAGTAACAATAAATAGTGCAGTAACAGTAAACAGTGTATGTCATGTAATATCATAAAATCATACATGTATCCATTACAGTTTTAATAGCAAGCTAAAATTCAGTCATACATGTACATATATATAAATACCTCACAAAAGGGCAAAATAGTCAATTACCATGTAGGGAAATTTTAGTCATTTTACCACATAAGGGAAAAATAGTCAATTCATCAAATTGGGGTCTAGGTATACCTACCAACCCAATAGTATGTCCAAAGTCATCTCGGGAGACCCGTGCAACCTAAACAATCAAACAGTAGAAATGGGCCCAAAGCCCATAACACGACCCATGTGGGACTACACGCCTGTGTTGCCCACAGAGCCTAAAAAAATTACCTTGGCCGTGTAAACTACATAGGCTAGCCCAACAATCTCCACACGTTCATGTGGTTTACCCATGTGGGGCCCACACGGCCCATTTCAACCCAACGTGGCCCAAAATGGCCTAAGCCCATGAAATCGCTCATGGTGGCCTCTATGATCAAATGGCCAATTTTCTGCATTCAGATTACCACATGAGCGAGTGCACGCTCATGTTTTTTGCCGACCTATAGTTTAGGTAGTGTTTACACACCTGGCCTATTTTTGCTGCCTAACCCCACACGAACACCCTAGTTACCTAATATTTGATTAAAAAACCATTCCATTAGCCACCACCCAGGTAAGTTAATCATAGCATAAAACAAGTTATCCAAATCCCAGCGGGACTATTCATACCGTTAATCCAATAACAGAGAAACAATTCCTCTCCTCTAATGCATCAACGATGGTCCTCAGCCCCTTGGCCGCGTCCTGATCAAATAATACGCCATCATGTTAAAAACTAATCTTCAAATAACCTAGCAGTGAAGGAATGAATACTTACCAAAAATCAATGAAAGGCTAAACACAACAGTAGTTCTACAGGAAGATGACAATTCGACGCTAGAAGAAAGAGTATAAGGAGTCCAAAAATTCAGCAAATAGGGAGTCCAAAATTTGGCTAAAAGGGAGTGAAAATAATTCATCTAAATAAAGAGTGAGGGAGAAGGGGAAAGGTAAATTGCAATGACAATTTGGGAAAAATGAAGTCAGAGAAGAGAAAAGAAAAAACTAGCACAAAACCTCAGCAACATTTGGGCTTTCAGAAAGAAAAGATAACAATTACCCAAAAGAAACAAGCGGTAGAGAGAGGAGTAGAAAAGAAGAGATCGAAAGTAAAAGAAGACAAAATTCAATAGAAACAATCCATAAAATTGAAAGAGTTGGGGAGGGGAACAGTCGGCAGAAAAAATGAAACAACACGGAGAGAAAAACTACTGAAATCTGAACTCGAGGAACCAGAGTTCAAGTTCAGTACTAACACTTCCATATCCTAAAATTCCCTTATTTTTCTCCCTAAAATTGATACGAGCACACCACGCAAACTTTATCGAGCAAGTCTGTCAAGCCGAGCAATGACATGTTGGCAAGCTGATCCAAGCTCGTTTCCAGCTCCACGAGCTCCGTCCAGCTCAAATCCAGCTTATTCAAGCTCAATCCATCTTGCCTGAGCTAAACCGAGCTCACTCCTAGCTCACTTTCAACTCACGAGTTAAACCTTAGCTCAACTTCAGCTTAGGAGTTTAGCCTCAGCTCAACTTTAGCTCACGAGCTAAAGCTTAACTCATTTTAGTTTAAACTCGGTTTTATCTTTAATGCATTAAATAAAAATTTGCACATATTTATTTAAGCATTAAGCTTGTCTTATATTAATATTTGTTATTAATATGCCATAGTCATTACATAAATTGATTATGTTCACATAGCTGAATTAATGCATGACATTAATGTGTTCACATCATGCCAAATTTATGAGTGTCCATGAGATATCTTAATGACTTGTTTATCTCATGTAGGTACATCCCTTTGGATGGTAGAATGTATGGATGAAGAAACATCTCTTTTGGACATTCCACACTCATGAATGAAGAACTATTAAATGCTGGTGCATGTACGGCTAGATGCAAGGTTTCTACAAATTCATGCATTTGTCAAATGCATGTATGGACATTAAAGGCTGGTCCATGAATGGATCAAATGCATGGGATGATAGAATGCATGAATGGCTTAAGTGCATGTATGGTGGCTATCTCCTAACTTTCCAAGACACTTATTCGGCCAAGAAGTAGCTATTCACACTTTGAATTGACCTATAAGCCACTACACATGCATGGATGGGTTCAAGAACGTCCAAAGGAAGGAATTAACTCAATAATTCAACACATTGATTGAATTAAGTGTATGCACAAAGGGGAGAACGAATTTACTAGGTTCATATTGCCATTTATGAACCTACATGCTATTAAAGAGTTTAATTATGAGGATACATGTTCCATACAAGTGCATGAACGTCCCAAGGAGATGAATGCAACCTTTGGTGCACATACAAGTCACTTGAAGCCTTTCTTTATGATTAATCATTCATGCACACACTTAGGGGGAAAAAAGTGTCCATTCAACTAGTTAATGAATCTGCCGAATTTATGAACTATTTTAATACATTAGTGTGAACGTTTTTATTATTGTGTGAACACCTAGATGCCGGATTTGAATGGTCATCTATGTGCCTATAAGTATTTGTTTTCTTTCAATTGTAAGGGACTTTTGCCAAATTTGTTAATGAACATTTGTTCTTGTGAGGTTGCTTCCTCTCATATCTCGTACAAGTTTCGAAAGACTTATCTGGCTTGTGCTAGTGGCATCAATCGTCTTGTTTGAACTTATCACCAATCTTGGTGTGGCGTTCACGTATCCATCTATCCATCTTTTCACCTTAACAATATAGGAACCGAGGTGACACTTCTTAGTGTTGAATCATTCCTGACGTTGAGTTTGTTTTTCCATTCCCCATCTTTCAACTTTTCCTTCTTGTAACCAAACCGACCCATTTATCCATCACCCATCTTTGCTACACATAACCGAACCTATTACTAAACTTACCCTTCTTGAAACCTTTCGCTTATTCTAATCCATTATTTTACTTTTATTACTAAAATTCGAGGCACGAACGACTCTCTCGAACTATGATCGGGCAACTACATGAATTCGACTCATCTACTCGGGCCGGATCACATCATTTGGTATCAGAGCTTGTAAATCGAGAGGCGCCGACGTTCGTAACAAGATCGAAATAGGTTCGTAGTTAAAAAAAATTTGAATTAAAAAAAATTCAAGTTGTAATTTTCGTGCTCTCTCTTGTAATAGTGATATTGTGAAGTTTTAAAAAAAAGAGACAAAAAAATACGAAATTAAAAAAAAAAGAAGGAAAGTGCATGATCAAGATCTATTCTTTTGTTTACATTTTTGTTCCGACCTTCAATCTTTCTTTCCAGCAACTTTTACCCCCCCAAAACGCCACACTACACCAAAGACTATTTTTCTTTTAGCCTACCCGTACACCGTGACATTCTAACCTTTCTAACCATCTTGAAATCGACCCAAGGCACCAAGACAAGTCGAAAGAAACAAAATACGAGGTTACGAGAGTAAGCTTGAGTGGTAAAAGGCTAGAGCGAGTGAGATCATTCGAGTGGAGGTAAAAGCCAAACGAGTGTAAACACGAGCGGGAGTGACACCTTTTTTCTTCTTCTTTCCGAGCGAAATTGTGAGGTTTGTGCAACAAAAATCATGTCACGCAAAGAGTTCACGAAATCGGAATACCAATACTTGGTTCAAGAAATATGAAGAATGGTGACTAAACGAGACCAAAGTGATCGAGTTTCTTCAAGTCGCAAAACGGAACCAAAAACCCCACGGAGATATACCCCCGACTACTACTTGAAAAAAAGTTCCAATCGTGATTCCTTTTCGTCATCTACTTCGAGACAAAGAGATTCATACTAGGACTCATATTCATCAGCGAATTCGAGAAGTGACTTCGATCGAAAGTCCTTTTCACCAAGAAATTCGAGAAGACGAGAAGCCGATTACGATTTTGATTTGTTCCAAGATGGTGTTCGAAGAGAAAGACATACTCCTACTAGATCTTCAAAGAAATCTTACTCGGAGTATTCTTCACGAAGTTTTGATTGTGAATCATATGCAAATAGTTCTTCATCTTTCGAACAAGATTTGTATTCTCATCGTTCTTTTGTACATTCTTGTAAAGAGAAAACAAAGAAAAGAAAAGAAAAAGCAAAAGCAAAAGAAGAAAAAGAAAAAGAAATAAAAAAAAAGAGAGGCAAGAGGCAAGTAGGAGAGAAAATGAGCGAATCTTGAGAGAACTTGAAAAAGCCTTTGAAAAAGCCTTTGAAAAGAAAAAAGAAAATGAGATTGAAAAAGAGAATGAAAAGAAATTTGAGAGTGAAAAAGAAGATGAAAAAGAAATTGAAACAAAAGAAACGAGTGATTCAGAAGAAAAAGAATCGAGTGAGAAAACAAGTGAGCAAGTGAAGATTATTTCTACTAACTCACCTGTTCGATCTTCTTGTGAGTTAACTTTTCAGGTTCCTAGAAGTTTGTGCGACCAATTCCATCTACATTACCTTCCAAACGAGAGGTGTTTTAGGTTGTTCGAAAAAGGTAAGTTCGCGAATGACTACCACCCACTTGCGATCGAAGGTAAGGAAGGTAAGGATTCTTTGTTTATCGAATCAAAGTCACTTGATTTGGATAATTCTTGTTCACTTACTGTTGTTAACGAATTTGTTTTAAAAGGTGCCATATACAGCTTTTCTTATGACAATTACTACATTGGCAAATTTGTTGACAACATTGGATTAGTTTGCTCTAAGCGAATTTTGAACATGTTTGATCAAAGTCTGCCACGTAAAAATTCTCATGTGTTTGACCCTGCAAACTTTTTGAACTCATGTGTTAAATCTTTATGTTTAAATATGCCTGCTCAATTGATTTATGATAAATCTGCCTGTTTGAAAAGTTGCATGTTCGTTAAAAATTCTTTGTTTGGCATCCATGTTAAAAGATCTTCACATGATATGTGCAATTGTGTTCTTCATGAACAATCTTTGAGTTTTTGTGCTAAATTTCCATGTAGTGATTTGCATTCCTGATTAATACTCTTGAAGTATGAACCTTTGCATTTTGGTATGCTCGGTTTTGTCAAATAAACATGTGTGTTTAAACTAGTGAAATATAATTCGTGTAGTGAGTTGATTATATCTTTTTCTAATATGTTGCTTGTTGGAATTCCTAAACAAGTTCGTGTGTTCAAGCCTGGTATTTGCTACATGAATTCATTTTATGGAAACATTAAGCACTTTGCATCATTTGCAATTAAATTATGTTTGCTTGATGTTCAAACTTTTGATAAGAAGGTGAAATTCAATGATTTGGGTTTCAATTTTGATTTATTTATTAATCACCTTGTTTGGCCACATCTGAAATTTTCATTTCATTTCGAGAAGGTAAGGCCAACCTATGTTTTTGGAATTGAATCAAATTTCCATGGTAACTTTCCTTTTCCATTTAAGTCCATATTTTTCGATAATACTAACCAGTCTTATTTTTGTGAATTCCACCCCTCGAGGAGCAAGACCTGTCATGGTGCGTCGCCACCTATTCAAATTTATCGGAGTAATAGGTTTGTCTTACATTATCTATCCAAAGAGAGAAGATTCATTTTGACCGAGAAAGGTAAACCCAATCCTCAATTGTCTTCTCTTCATATTCGTCAAGGTAAGTCATCTGAAAATTTTCAAATATCTTTGCTCAATTCGATTGAAGTTGAAAATTCCATTGATTGGTTGTTTGGAAATTATTTATACTTTGATGTGATAGATTTTTCCTTTTGGCATTGTGATGATGTGATTATTACGTTGGAATTTGGAGACTCCCCTCATGTTGTTAAAAAACGAAAGGAAGAGTTAGCATACCTTTGGCCATGGCATACCTTGCATGAGCAAGACAAGGGACCAAATGAGTTACTATATTCGATTAAAGAAATTAAAATGTTTTGGATGAGGAATAATGTGTTTAAGTGCCTACCATCATTTTCAACCAATTATCCCTTGATCCAACTTAGTTTTCATGTTTGTAACGATGGTCTAACGAAACTCTTTGATAAATTTACGTATGCTTGCTTTGTCCAATTCAGATTTTTGGCATATGTTCGATTGAATGAATATTTTATGAACTATCAAACACATTTGAATTTGACTCCTTTGAGTTTCTTTTTACCGGCTGTGGTAAGAATTTTTCAGGTTTGTGTGACATCTTCCATCCCATTTGATCGAGGAAAACCATGCACGAGTCAAATTTCTCCCATGGATAAACAGCTCGACTTGAGGACAAGTCGCCTAAAAGAGGGGGGAATGATACGAGCACGCCCCGCAAACTTTATCGAGCAAGTCTGTCAAGCCGAGCAATGACATGTTGGCAAGCTGATCCAAGCTTGTTTCCAGCTCCACGAGCTCCGTCCAGCTCAAATCCAGCTTATTCAAGCTCAATCCATCTTGCCTGAGCTAAACCGAGCTCACTCCTACCTCACTTTCAACTCACGAGTTAAACCTTAGCTCAACTTCAGCTTAGGAGTTTAGCCTCAGCTCAACTTTAGCTCACGAGCTAAAGCTTAGCTCATTTTAGTTTAAACTCGGTTTTGTCTTTAATACATTAAATAAAAATTTGCACATATTTATTTAAGCATTAAACTTGTCTTATATTAATATTTGTTATTAATATGCCATAGTCATTACATAAATTGATTATGTTCACATAGTTGAATTAATGCATGACATTAATGTGTTCACATCATGCCGAATTTATGAGTGTCCATGAGATATCTTAATGACTTGTTTATCTCATGTAGGTACATCCCTTTGGACGGTACAATGTATGGATGAAGAAACATCTCTTTTGGACATTCCATACTCATGAATGAAGAAGTATGAAATGTTGGTGCATGTACGGCTAGATGCAAGGTTTCTACAAATTCATGCATGTGTCGAATGCATGTATGGACATTAAAGGCTGGTCCGTGAATGGATCAAATGCATGGGATGATAGAATGCATGAATGGCTTAAGTGCATGTATGGTGGCTGTCTCCTAACTTTCCAAGACACTTATTCGGCCAAGAAGTAGCTGTTCACACTTTGAATTGACCTATAAGCTACTACACATGCATGGATGGGTTCAAGAACGTCCAAAGGAAGGAATTAACTCAATAATTCAACACATTGATTGAATTAAGTGTATGCACAAAGGGGAGAACGAATTTACTAGGTTCATGCTGCCATTTATGAACCTACATGCTATTAAAGAGTTTAATTATGAGGATACATGTTCCATACAAGTGCATGAACGTCCCAAGGAGATGAATGCAACCTTTGGTGCACATACAAGTCACTTGAAGCCTTTCTTTATGATTAAGCATTCATGCACACACTTAGGGGGAAGAAAGTGTCCATTCAACTAGTTCATGAATCTGCCGACTTTATGAACTATTTTAATACATTAGTGTGAACGTTTTTATTATTGTGTGAACACCTAGATGCCGAATTTGAATGGTCATCTATGTGCCTATAAGTATTTGTTTTCTTTCAATTGTAAGGGACTTTTGCCAAATTTGTTAATGAACATTTGTTCTTGTGAGGTTGCTTCCTCTCATATCTCGTACAAGTTTCGAAAGACTTATCTGGCTTGTGCTAGTGGCGTCAATCGTCTTGTTTGAACTTATCACCAATCTTGGTGTGGCGTTCACCTATCCATCTCTATCCATCTTTTCACCTTAACAATATAGGAACCGGGGTGACATTTCTTAGTGTTGAATCATTTCTGACGTTGAGTTCGTTTTTCCATTCCCCATCTTTCCACTTTTCCTTCTTGTAACCAAACCGACCCATTTATCCATCACCCATCTTTGCTACACATAACCGAACCTATTACTAAACTTACCCTTCTTGAAACCTTTCGCTTATTCTAATCCATTATTTTACTTTTATTACTAAAATTCGAGGCACGAACGACTCTCTTGAACTACGATCGGGCAACTACGTGAATTCGACTCATCTACCCGGGCCGGATCACATCAAAAACACTCCCCAAATCCCCGACAACTGAAATTTTCTTAATAATCCCTTAAAATTCGGCCATAACCATCCCCCTACAACTCAACCACTTAGAAGTTCGGTCAAACACAACTCTTCCATGACCAATCAATAAAAATAGATCCAATTTTGGTGCAAGTACTCGAACTCCAGACCTCGAATGATAGTAACACGCCACTTATCCCCCGGGCCAGTAGTGTAACCGTCCGGTTTTGACCCTAGACGGAATAGTGGTTTTTGGACCACATACCTGAGTCAAAAAATATTTAAATATTATTTTCCATGATTATGATATGTGAATTAGCATGTGTGAAATTTTCGTCTAAAAATTTAATTGTTTGTGTGCTTAATTTGATAAAAGGGCCTAATCGCGTAAAATGTAAAAGTTGCTTGCTACTTGTTAAAAGTGCCTATTTGACTTGGCTTTGTAAATGAGAGGTCCTTATGTAGTTATTAGATCATTGGTTTAATGAGTGGACAAATATGGACAATAGTTAGTAGAATTATAATGATATATAGATAAGGTTGAAATTGGTATTTAGTAATTAAATTATGTTAAATAAAAAAATGCATGAAATATGCCATTAGTTCATTTTCTTGGCTAAAAATCACAAAGGATATTAGGGTTGGAAGAGCTTTCATATTTGAAACTTTGATTTAGTGATTAAGGTAAGAGTTTTGTTCAGTTTTTGATAATTTCTATGTTTTTGTGATCGTTGTCAGGTGCTCTAGCTAGCCCATGCTTAAATTCATGAAATTGTTGAAGATTTAGAAATGTGCCATGGATGAATTCATGAGCTTGGTGATGTTATATGTTGAAATATGAAAGATTGATGTTGGGTTTACATGTTTTGTCTTTGGATTTTTGATGAATTTGAGTAATTTGAGATAAATTGTAAAAATGTTATTTTGAGGGACTAAAATGTGAAATAAATGAAATGTATGGACTTGTATGAGAGATATGAAAATATAGCTAAGCTTATGTACAAGCAAATTATGTGTATTTTTTGATTTTGTGAATTAGGGACTAAAGTGTCAAATGTGAGGGCTAGTTTGCAAAATGCCCTAAA
The DNA here is from genome assembly GCF_007990345.1 of Gossypium hirsutum. NCBI lineage: Eukaryota > Viridiplantae > Streptophyta > Magnoliopsida > Malvales > Malvaceae > Gossypium > Gossypium hirsutum. Next base: position 54,375,129 of record NC_053431.1, read on the forward strand.
TATGTGTCTATGGATTGTTTTGAGTGATTTGGTGAATAAATGGGTTAATTTTGAATAAATATAGATCAAGAAAAGAGGAATTTAGACTTAGATAGAGGGAAGTCGAAGATTTGGTGAATAAATGGGTTAATTTTGAATAAATATAGATCAAGAAAAGAGGAATTTAGACTTAGATAGAGGGAAGTCGAAGATTATGGAGTAAACAATCCGAGTCGACAAATTCCGAGTACGAGGTAAATTCGTACCCAAAATATGATGTTATAAGTATGTTTTGAAGCTTTGATTATACATGGATTGTATATATATTTAGTTTGGATTAATACGATGGTAAATCAATGGTATTTGGCACTAAGTGTGCGATTTAAACTAGCTTCAGCTATATGAAGCACTAAGTGTGCGATTCCGATATAGTTTCGGCTAATTAAGATGGCACTAAGTGTGCGGAATCGTTCTAGCTTTGGCTAACCTTTAAAGCGCTAAGTGTGCAGATGTTTGAAGCAATAGTAATTCACAGAGAGTCTTAAAATATCTGAATGGAAAGTGAGAATGAAAATTAATAAGTGTGGAAGGTTCAGGTATGTACGATACCTATGTGGTAGATGATATTATGCATGTGAAGTTCATTGAATTGGTATGAACATATGAATTGTGTTGGCATGGAATTAATAGATTATTTGACAAATTATAAATACTTATGTATTGATGTTTCATATTTTATATATTGTTTATGATTTTTGGTATAAGCTTACTAAGCTTTTGAAAGCTTACTTTGTGTGTGTTTGCATTGTGTTATAGATATCAAAGCTACTGTGAGCTCAGAGATCGTTGAGGATCATCACCACACTATCGAACCTCATTTTGGTACTTGAAAATGTATATATTAAAGTATGGCATGTATAGGCTAGTAGTTTTGAGATTATGTTTTGTGATGTATATACTTAGCCATGCGATTTGGCTAGTTTGTGTATGAACTCATAGTTGACAATGGCTTATGGTATGTGATACTATTGTGTAAATATGGTATGTTTTAGTTGGACAAAAGAAATGATAAATGTTGGAAAGTTTTGGTAAGTTTTAGCATGAGATTGAATGATGTATGGAAAGAAATGCTTGATATGTTTTTGACATATGTTTGGACACAGATTAGTAAGGCTTATGAGTATGGATTTGGGTGACTAATATATGATATGAATGGCTTATGTTTTGATATTGAATCTGGTTGAATTGGTAGGGCAAGTATGTTTGTTTTATTGCTTGTAGGTTTGACCCAATTGGGGGTGGCAAATTGGCCATTCAAATGGCCTATTTTTGTCCATATGGGTAGATACACGGGCGTGTGTCTCAACCGTGTGTGACACACGGCTATGTTACACGGTCGTGTTTCCCCTGAGGTACCCTACAGTTATAAGTCAGGCTCGAGTACGGCTAAGGCACACGAGCTTGTGGCTAGCCGTGTGAACCAAGTCAGATTCGACCACGGCCAAGGTACACGGGCATGTCTTGTGGCCGTGTGATCAAGTTAGCATGTATGCCCTGTTTTGACATGGCCTAGACACACTGGTGTGTCTAATACGGTACGAGGCCTATTCACACGAGCGTATGGCTTGTACATGTTTGAAAAATGTTTAAATTTTGGAAAAAATTCTATATGTGTTCGGTTTAGTCCCGACCCCTTTCTAAAGCATGTTTAAGGTCTCGATGACCTATATAAGGGACTCTATATTGATGATTAATCTTTAATACTTTGATGCTTATAAAATGAATGTTAATGTTCTGATTTTGTCTGGTAATGCCTTTAACCCTAGTTCAGCAACGAATACGGGTTAGGGGTGTTACATTTTGTTAGTTTCAGAGCTATGGTTTAGTCAGTTCTAGGACTACCATAGCGTATGTAAGTCTAGCTATATATGTCATATTTATGAACTGCGATAGTGTGATGAATCTTGACATTGAAAATGTGCTTTTATATAGCAAATGGATCCCGAACGAGCTGTAGCCGACAATGTTGAAAACAATACGCCTGCTCCCGCAGAAGGGACGGTGCCATCCGATTCTCGACCTGGTATGAGTAGCCGTGATGGTGAGGCTAGACAAGCCTTCTATCAGATGATGAATGATTGGTTCACCCAATACATTAGAACCAATCCGACTGTACAACAACCTCCACCCCCGGTTAATTCTCCTCAAACTCCTGTTATGCCACCAGTGAATCCGGTTCAGTTAAGTAAACCACCAGTCGATAAGATTAGAAAATATGGGGCTGAAGAGTTCCGAGCTACAACGAGCGATGATACTGAAAAAGCTGAGTTTTGGCTAGAGAATACGAGAAGAGTGTTTGATGAATTATCATTAAATTCTGAAGAATGCATAAAATGTGTTGTTTCCCTTCTGAGAGATACGATGTACCATTGGTGGAAGACTTTGACATCTGCGGTTCCAAGTGAACGGGTTACTTGGGATTTCTTTCAAGCTGAATTCCGGAAGAAATATATCAGTCAGAGATTCATCGATCAGAAACGTAAAGAGTTTCTTGAGCTTAAACAAGGTCATATGTCTGTCACAGAATACGAATGGGAATTCGTAAGATTAAGTCAGTATGCTCGTGAATGTTTATCTATGGAGGAAATAATGTGCAAAAGATTTGAGGATGGCTTAAACAAAGATATTCGTCTGCTAGTTGGAATTTTGGAAGTCAAAGAATTTGTTGTGCTTGTTGAATAAGCATGTAAAGCTAAAAATCTCGGGAAAGAGAAAAGAATAGCTGATTTAGAAGTTAGAGAGGTACGAAAGAGATTATCAGGCAAGTCATTTCAATCTGGATCAAAGAAATTTAGAGATGATAAAAGCCATACAAAGGTTACTGTAGGACATTCGAACAGAGATCGTGCTAGATCACGATCGAACTTCAATGCTCCAGCTACGTCTATTGCTAGTGTTTATAATGTAAAGAATGAAAAGCCTGAGTGTCATCAATGTGGAAGATGACATTTTGGTGAATGCTAGGGAAAAAGTAATAACCGAGCTTGTTATAGTTGTGGTTCACGAAATCATTTTATAAAAGATTGCCCAAATTTAGCTAAAAAAGAAAATGTTCAGAATCCGAGGCCGAGTGGCAACGCTTCTCGTGGTAGACTTCCTAGAAATATGGGAAATGTAAGTGGTAGTCAAAGAGGAACAAAAGATACAACTGCTAGATCCGAGGCTCGTGCACTTGCCAGAGCCTATGCTATCCGAGCTCACGAAGAAGCTTTATCGCCAAACGTGATTACGGTACATTTACTCTTTATGATATTTCTTTGATTGCTTTGATAGATCCTGGATCGACACATCCGTATAATGCATGAACTTAGTGAACAGTAAGACTTTACCTGTAGAGTCTACTGAATTTGTAAGTAGAGTTTCAAACCCTCTAGGCAGATGTGTTATGGTTGATAAAGTCTGTAACACCCCTAACTCGCGTCCGTCGCCGACGGGGTTACGAGGTATCACCGAAGAAAAACATAGTATTTGTACAATCACATAATTCCATAGATTTTATTCGTAAAATAAATATATTAAATTATTAATCACACTGTATGCACGAATTATAATTCCCAAGTTCAAATGAATTCAAATCAGATATTAAACCTTTTACTTCATAATTATTTACAAGTACTATTCAACCAAATAAAACATTTCACATAGCTTACTATTCAAATCATGTGCAGCATTAAAATCGGCTATTATAAAAAACATAAAACATACTTGGCAATTCATTTAAAGACCAAACATGCCTACTTGCTAATTACAAAGCCATGAGCATTTGACCATTTTAATATAACCAATTTTAAGAAGAACACATACCAACCACTAGTGTATTCAATTCCCATATCATCTATCATTTTTAGAGTATAACTGCATAATTAAAACACCAATTATACTTTAAAAATAATTCACATCCTATAATAGCATATTAATACATCCCAATATCATAATAACTTGATATAGCTCAATCAATTCATATAACAACAATGACATATGCACAAATTTAAAAGTATATATGTTCTGTTAATTAACACCCTATAGCCGAACATATATATATCATCTATCATTTTCATACCAACTCCTCCTACCAGACATACATCTTAATTTAACCAATATTAATCCACCGTCAAAACCTATTCCTCATTCAATTTATAGCACGAACATAACTTTAAATAATTTTAGACCTTGGTCGAATATATAATAGGCTTTAAACCTACTAATATGAAATATTCATAAGTTATTCATGACAAAACCAATTAATACGAATAATTAATATATATATAACAATTATGCAAATTATAATCTCTACTTATCAAATGGATTTAAATCGTAACTAAACCATCAAATCAAACATATCAAAACATCTAACCAAGAAGATTTTAAACCAAGTATAACATATAATATCTAAGCCATTTTTGCATGGCTTAAATACACTTCTCATTCATAATGGATTCAAAAGATAGAATAGCTTATACATGCCATAAGTTTAAACTTAAGCTTTCAAGAGTACCAAAATAAAGACGATAGTGTGATGAGCTTCACTGATGATCCCGCGCAAAACCTCTATCTGTCAGCTCCTATAACTGGGCTTTCAATTCTTTTAACTCAGTAGGTGCCATTCGGTACGGAGCAATCTAAATCGAAGTCATCCCCGGTACTAACTCAATGCCAAACTCTACCTCTCGAATAGGTGGCAATCCTGACAATTCTTCAGGGAACACATCTAGATACTTGCACACCACTGGTACAGATTCAATCTTCTTCTTAGTTACTTTACTATCAAGCACATACGCAAGATAAGCTTCGCAACCCTTTCTCACATGCTTCTGAGCCCATACAGAAGATATCACTGCTGGTAAACCATGCAGATCAGTAGACTCAATTCGGATTATCTCATCATTCTGGCACCGCAAATCAATAGTCTTTCTTTTACAATTCACCACTGCATCATGTACTGTTAACCAATCCATTCCCAGAATTATGTCAAACTCATAAAACGGCAATAGCATTAAATCAGCCGGGAAACACGAATCTCGAATCATCAGGGGGCAGTTCTTACACACTTTATCAACTAACACACATCGGCCCAGGGGGTTTGATACCTAAATCACAAACTCATAGACTCAACATGCAAAGTCTTACTGGATACTAATGTTTCACACACATAAGAATGTGCTGAACCGGGATCAATTAAAGCAATCACACTAATATTATAGAGAGTGAATATACCGGTAAAAACATCAGGGGATGAGGCATCCTCTCGAGTGCGAATGGCATATACTCAGGCAGGTGCACGAGTCTCGGATCCAACTGCTGTGTCCGAAGCCCTTCTTTGAGTACCACTCTTACCTCTCGTGTTCCTGGGTGGTCTACCTCTACTATAACGCCCTAGTACCCGAGACCATCGCCGGAGTCGAGCAGGAGGTGTTAACGGACTTAATTTATTAATTAAACAACTCAAACAATTTATTTTTAAAATTTCCAGACAAGCTGGCTAACTGTGTCACAGTCGCTTAAAAATTCATATCTCGAGTTTCGAAACTCGAAATTAAGATCCGTAAATTTTTCCTGAAACTAGACTCATATATATATATCTACTAATTGTTTTCTATAATTTTTGGTTGGGCCAATTAGTACAGTTTATTAGTTAAAGTCTCCACTATTTCAGGGTTCGGCTACTCTGACCCCTGTGCACTACGAATCAAATTTCTTTCTGTACAGAAATCCAATGACTATGCTATTTGTTTCAATTAAAAATAGACTCAATAAGGAATCCATACATGTAAATTGTGAGTCCTAATTATTTTTACAAAATTATGGTGAATTTCTAAAGTCAGAATAGGGAATCCAGAAATTGCTCTGACCCTGTTTTACAAAAACGTAAATATCTCATAAAATAAAACTCTTTTACCTATTTTGTTTCTTCCATATGAAAATAGATTCATTAATCTTCAATTTCATATTTTATTAATCATCTAATTCTATCTCTACTAATTTTAGTGATTTTTCAAACTCACATCACTACTGCTGTGTGATTCTATTTTATAACCAATTTCACTATTTTATGGATTTCCATAGATTAGTTAGCACATAAAGCATACGTGTTATCAAATATAATCTCGATTAGCCACTCCAATAGCTAATCATTTTCAAACTTTTCCATGCCATGCATGAGCTATATCATAAGATTATATACACAAAAGGATTATAATGTTATACATGCCATATTCCCAAAATATGCAAGCCACCATACCGAGATGGTCCATTGATAGTGTGAGCGTGCCTCCGACCGTCCTGATCTCCAAACCGGCTTGTCAAAACTACAAGGAATGGAAGGGAAGGAGTAAGCGTAAATGCTTAGTAAGTTCACATGCAAGTAACAAATAACTTAACAAAGCAATTATACCAACCAACATTAGCATAATATCACCAAAACATATATCACATTTTTATTCATCATTCATCGTCTTACTACATTGTTGTTGTCGTATCAAGTCTCAACCCAAGGGTTAAGTACATACCTGTCCAAAGTGCCCATTCCACAACACTTACCAATACGTCACTTGCATATTGAGTATTCTTCCATTTCACTGGAATTTTACCCGTTGAACACATCGGAGTATAACTCGGATACATGGAAAGTTTGCACATAAGTGCCACATATGTAGCCAAGCTACCATGTAACCAGCCCATAAGCGAACTCGGACTCAACTCAACGAGCTCGAGCGTTCGTATCCATAAGTGAACTTAGACTCAACTCAACAAGCTCGGATGCCTAGTTACATCTCACGAACTCAAGCTCAACTCAACGAGTTTGGACCTTCGCATCCATAAGTGAACTCGGAATCAACTCAATGAGCTTGGACACCTAGTTACATCTCACAAACTCGGACTCAACTCAACGAGTTCAGACGTTCGCATCCATAAGTGAACTCAGACTCAACTCAATGAGTTCGGATGCCCAAATATCCGAATCTATTCCTAAGGTTCAACGGGACTTTCCTCGTTCGTACTCTTTTACCATTCTCCTTGGAATACCCATGACGATACTTCGGTAGTCTTTCACATTTTTCATATAATTCATAAAATTTTTGCATGTTGTCCAACAATGACCACAAAGCATAGAATTGCATGATAACAATCATAATACCGTATAAATAGCATTAAATGATTTAAAATGACGGTTATATTACAATATTTACATATGAACTTACCTCGTATACGAAAATGGTCATTTTTACCATTTTGTCCACAACTTGGTATTTTGCCAATTTTAGCCCGAATTTCGATTTTCCTTGCTCTATCATTTCAAATATAGCCTAATTAGGAATCATATTATTCAAATCAACCCAAAATCATATTATGGAAAAATTACAATTTTGCCCCTAAACTTTCACATATTTACACTTTTGCCCCAAAGCTCGTAAATTAAACTTCATCCTATTTTCTTATGTTTTATGATATGCTGATCATTTTTCCCTTCTACAACAACATCCAATTTTCACTCTAACATGTACTTATGAACATTAGGTATTTTTACCGATTATGTCATTTTAGTCATTTTTACGTAAAATCACTTAGCAAAAGTTATTTAACACAATCTCAAGCTTCATATTCTACCATAAAACATCAAAATTCATGCATATCATTCATGGGTAAATTTTTAAATATAAACGCTAGCTCAAAATATTGGTAGAAACAGGTAAACCGAGCTACGAGGATTTAAAAAATGTAAAGAACATTAAAAACAGGCATAGAAATCACTTACAATCAAGGCTTAAAAGTGTTGAAACCCTACCTATGTTGGACAGCAAAATCTGGCAGCAACTGATGGAGAAGATGATCATTTTTGTGTTATTTTTCCCATTTTATTTCATTTAATATCAAAATGACCAAAATGCCCTTCCTTATTAAACTTTCAAAAATTCCATCCATGTCCAATTTTTGTCCATAAACTTAGAAATTGGTCAAATTGCTATTTAAGACCTCCTAATTAATATTTCAAAGCAATTTCATACTAAAAACTTCTAGAATGCAAATTTTGTAACTTATTCAATTTAGTCCCTAACTTCAAATTAAGCACTTTATGCATAGAATTTCTTCACGAAATTTTCACACAATCATGCAATCATATCATAGACCTCAAAATAATCATAAAATAATTATTTCTATCTCGAATTTGTGGTCCCAAAACCACTAATCTGATTAGGCCCTAATTCGGGATATCACAACTTCCCCCCTTTAGGGATTTTCGTCCCTGAAAATCTTACCGGAAATGTGGTCTTCATTTAGATTCCTCAATTTCATATTCGGTGCCGAAGAACTTTCACTTAGGCGGTGCCTCCAATATATCTCTTTAATTTCTCATATATTCTGAAAGCCTACGGACTCATCTCTAAATTGTTTTTAAATTTTCAACCCTTCTCAGTTTCCCTTGTCATCTTGACATAAAACTCAGACCTCAATTTGGTTAATGGAGACTAGAATTCCAAGAAATCCAACAATCAAAGGGACCTACACTCTTCCAAAATAATCATACAAATTTTCATCATCGATAAATCACAATCCAATACCATCTGAATCAAATTACAGTACATGTCATTACTCTCTGAATGAATAGGCAAATTTTCACTGTAAGCTTCATACAATTCTTTCTGTATAAGCCTCGGAATAATAATACCATGAATCAGATCCAATCTGAAATTCAACATTAGAAGTTGATCCTCACTGTACTCTTTTAGTTTACTACTCACTATCACATTTTCCTCTTTCTGCTACGGAAATAATTCTGATATAGCCTCAAAAATAATCCTTCTCATTCTCATCCTAATATCAATACTGACAAAGATAATTTTGGAAGATCCTGATACTCGGCTTTAACCCCATCAACAACTCAAATTTTCTGTGACATCAAATGCTCCAAACTATCACATTACATTATTTTCATGAAACACATCACCATTCATACAACACTACAATACTAAAAATTAGGAAATCTTTACTCAATGCAGACTAGTCCAGTTCAGACGCTTTGGTTAGCAATATTCTCATCTGTCCATACCTTGCTAACATGTAATAAACTTTTCAGCTTTCGTAAGATGAAAACTTTATCATTCTTAGCAGCTTCAACTCATATTAAAATTTTCTAAGAGATATACACTTCTCGTTCAGACTATTTGCCTTTTACTCGTAAAGAAATGAAATTCTATTATCAGACTTAAAAAAAAATGATCCTGACATAATTGTCATATGAAATCTTTCAAATAAATAATTCACACATATTAAATACCTGAGCCGATCTAAACACCGTTGAATGACATTTCAAGTAATCCTTTCTTCTAGTTACTAAACAATTCATCATGCAGCCCTTTACTATTCATTTCTTACGCTAATCAAAACCATCTCAATTGCATTAGCTCAAGTAACCAAAATATCTCAATTGAAATTATTAATTATAATTGACTTACTTGAGAGAAGTAATCCACCATACCGATTGAAACTCACACTTTTATCACTTATGCCTTTACTGTTGTCAAATCCTTACACAGAAATTTGAGAAATTCCAATATTAAAATCACCACATTACCAAGATCAAATCAAAAGTATAGTCATGCTTGTCAGGATTATCACAAGCTGAAGAGCGCACTTCGAACATAAGTCATAATTGACAAATTATGGAATAAAGATAACGAGAAAATCGAATAAAGAAATCCAATATTGAGAAACCCAGAATAAAGAAGTCCAAGATACGATACTATGCTGGAAAATCAAAAACCTAACTCATAGGAAAATATAGAAGATCTTGAAAATTCCTCAGAGAAAAGAAGTCCAAAAGAAAACATCATTTAATCCCACTGGAATCAAATATAACAAGAACAATGTATCTTCCTATACATATAAATCAAATGGAGCATTAAGTAGAAGAAACAATATCATAATATCATACATAACCTCTCATCAATTCTTATCAGACGAAATGTAATAAAATGCTCGAGGAAATACAGTAATACAAATTATAAACCAGTCAGACTACCAATGCATCCATCTAACACTAGGATTAGAAAACATTCCCATATAACAAGAATTTCTTCAAAAGATCAACAGCCATAGAAATTTTTTTCTAAGAACGGATAAATACATAGAACATCTCAGAAGAAACTGTTAAATCTGTCCATCCATAACTGTCACACTCAGATATTACACATTTCAAATATCATTTCCCACAACTAGTTCTGCCATCACAAATTTCATGTTAGACCTTTCACTAAAGAAGACCAGTTCTGAATAAATTTTGATTTACACTTTTCTCGACCTTGTATCTGAGTAATTCAATTTACCAAAGTAAATTCATTCTTTAACTGGGACAGTACATAGCTCCAATAATCTTTATATCAACCTAATACTTTTCTAGCTCTAACTTTATTTACCAACTCATTCTCAGTCTCTAATCATGTTTACGATTATTCTATCACTGAACTTTTTGGTTTCTCAACCGGAAACTTATTCAGTGCAAATCTCATGAAATTCCATTATAAGCTCCGCTTCGGTAAGGGGGAGGGGTTGTAGGGCCTCTGACTCGACTTTCTCATACATATACATATGACGCAATTTCCATCATCATAACAACATCATCAAAATCATATCATTCATTTAGGCAATGCATCATTCATGTTGGTTTACACAAATTTTCTAGTTATCCTATTTAGACAAGTATATTTATGCATGCATCCTATGTTTTCTGGATAGCTTGACTTATCCATTCATTTACTTAAACAAATCATACTCATGACATCATATAAGGGCTAAACAAACATAGATATTTGCATCACAATCGCAACTTTCATTTCGTTCATTATCATATACATATCATTACAATCATATAATTCACTCCAAACAATTTAACATAGATAAATTCATTTCATTATAATCATTTATCTCATAAAAAATATCATTGACATTCATCAACATTCAACGTTCAATCAAGGCAATGACATTTTCATTCATATCATGATATTAGGAACCTTTACTCATACCTCTACGAATTTCTCGTTATCCCGTTCATCTTATCAAGTAAGCCAAGTCCACTACATCATATGAGCATTAAGCAAGTATGGATATTTATCACAACATGAACTTTCATCTCACGTGTTATCACACATATATATCATAAACTTTTATTCATACTTTTCTGAATCGAGACTCATCATAATCGTAATTTTATTTAAACACCTTCGCATCACATTGAACATGGTCAGTGCAGCTCGGTTGGAGAGTACCTCTGTCTAAACAAGAGGGTGCTCATACTCGTCAGGAGGCATCACACTATCACGGATCCGTGGCATGTATAGCTAGACTCTTACACATGCTAGGTTAGTCCGAGAACCGACTAAACCATAGCTCTGATACCACCAAATGTAACGCCCCAGTACCCGAGATCATCGCCGGAGTCGAGCACGAGGTGTTAACAGACTTAATTCATTAATTAAACAGCTCAAACAATTTATTTTTAAAATTTCTAAACAAGCTTACTAATTGTGTCATAGTCACTTAAAAATTCATATCTCGAGTTTGGAAACTCAAAATTAAGATCCATAAATTTTTCCTGAAACTAGACTCATATATCTATCTAATAATTTTTTTCTAGAATTTTTGGTCAGGCCAATTAGTACAGTTTATTAGTTAAAGTCTCCCCTGTTTCAGGGTTCGGCTACTCTGACCCCTGTGTACTACAAATCAAATTTCTTTCTGTAATGAAATCCAATGACTATGCCGTTTGTTTCAATTAAAAATAGACTCAACAAGGAATCCATAAATATAAATTGTGTGTCCTAATTATTTTTACATAAATTATAGTGAATTTATCAAGTCAAAACATGGAATCCAGAAATTGCTCTGACCCTGTTTCACAAAAACGTAAATATCTCATAAAATACAACCCTTTTACCGATTTTGTTTCTTCCACATGAAAATAAATTCATTAAGCTTCAATTCCATATTTTATTAATCACCTAATTCTATCTATACTATTTTTAGTGATTTTTCAAACTCACATCACTGCTGTTTTGTGATTCTGTTTTATAGCCAATTTCACCATTTTATGGATTTCCATAGATTAGTTAGCACATAAAGCACACGTGTTATCAAATATAATCTCGATTAGCCACTCCAATAGCTAATCATTTTCAAACATTTCCATGCCATCCATGAGCTATATCATAAGATTATATACACAAAAGGATTATAATGCTATACATTGCATATTCCCAAAATATGCAAGCCACCATACCGAGATGGTCCGTTGATAGTGTGAGCGTGCCTTCGACCGTCCTGATCTCCAAACCGGCTTGTCAAAACTACAAGGAATGGAAGGGAAGGAGTAAGCATAAATGCTTAGTAAGTTCACATGCAAATAACAAATAACTTAACAAAGTAATTATACCAACCAACATTAGCACAATATCACCAAAACATATATCACATTTCTATTCATCATTCATCGTCTTACTACATTATTATTGTCGTATCAAGTCTCAACCCAAGGGTTAAGTACATACCTTTCAAAGTGCCTATTCCACAACACTTACCAATACGTCACTTGCATCTTGAGTATTCTTCCATTTCACTAGAATTTTACCCGTTGAACACATCGGAATATAACTCGGATACATGGAAAGTTTGCACATAAGTGCCACATATGTAGCCAAGCTACCATGTAACCCGCCCATAAGCGAACTCGGACTCAACTCAGCGAGCTCAGGCTTTCGCATCCATAAGTGAACTCGGACTCAACTCAACGAGCTTGGACGCCTAGTTACATCTGACGAACTTGGACTCAACTCAACGAGTTCGGACGTTCACATCCATAAGTGAACTCGGACTCAACTCAACGAGCTCGGATGCCTAGTTACATCTCATGAACTCGGACTCAACTCAACGAGTTCGGACGTTCGCATCCATAAGTGAACTCGGACTCAACTCAATGAGTTTGAATGCCCAAATATCGGAATCTATTCCTCAGGTTCAACGGGACTTTCCTTGTTCGCACTCCTTTACCATTCTCCTTGGAATACCCATGACGATACTTCGGTAGTCTTTCACATTTTTCACATAATTCATAAAATTTTTGCATGTTGTCCAACAATGGCCACAAAGCATAGAATTGTATGATAACAATAATAATATCGTATAAATAGCATTAAATGATTTAAAATAATGGTTATATTACAATATTTACATATGAACTTACCTCGTATGCGAAAATGGTCATTTTTACCATTTTGTGCATAACTTGGTATTTTGCCAATTTTAGCTCGAATTTCAATTTTCCTTGCTCTATCATTTCAAATATAGCCTAATTAGGACTCATATTATTCAAATCAACCCGAAATCATATTTTGGAAAAATTACAATTTTGCCCCTAAACTTTCACATGTTTACACTTTTGCCCCAAATCTCGTAAATTAAACTTCATCCTATTTTCTTATGTTTTATGATATGCTGATCATTTTTCGCTTCTACAACAACATCCAATTCTCACTCTAACATGTACTTATGAACATTAGGTATTTTTACCGATTATGTCATTTTAGTCGTTTTTACGTAAAATCACTTAGCAAAAGTTGTTTAACATAATCTCAAGCTTCATATTCTACCATAAAACATCAAAATTCATGCATATCATTCATGGGTAAATTTTTAAATATAAACCCTAGCTCAAAATATTGGTAGAAACAGGTAAACAGAGCTACGAGGATTTCAAAAATATAAAGAACATTAAAAACGGGCATAGAAATCACTTATAATCAAGACTTAAAAGTGTTGAAACCCTAGCTATGGTGCAGAGAAAAATTTGGTAGCAACTTATGGAGAAGATGATCATTTTTGTGTAATTTTTCCCATTTTATTTCATTTAATATCAAAATGACCAAAATGCCCTTCCTTATTAAACTTTCAAAAATTCCATCCATGTCCAATTTTTGTCCATAAACTTAGAAATTGGTAAAATTGCTATTTAAGACCTCCTAATTAATATTTCAAAGCAATTTCATACTAGAAACTTCTAGAATGCAAATTTTGTAACTTATTCAATTTAGTCCCTAACTTCAAATTAAGCACTTTATGCATAGAATTTTTTCACGAAATTTTCACACAATTATACAATCATATCATAGACCTCAAAATAATCATAAAATAATTATTTATATCTCATATTTGTGGTCTTGAAACCACTATTCTGATTAGACCCTAATTCGGGATATCAGATCTACCCACAACGGCAGTCGGTCTCACACTCTGAACATTATCTTTCTCAACTGGCTCCGAGCAATCCCAGATAAAATGATCTCATGAACAATATCTATAACAGACTCTATTGTTATACTTTCCCCAACATTCACCCACATGTTGCCTTCCACATTGCTGACACTCGGGTTTATTCGGTCGAGTATTACCAAAACTAGCAATCAAAGTGGCTTGTGAACTCACTGGTGGTCGATCACGTATAGAAAGCCCGACAGTAGTCTTAAATTGGTTGCTATCGTCTCGGAACTTCTTTGATGCCGACTAAAAAGTCTTACTCGTTGATCTCTTGCAGAAATCTCTAGCTTCGAACTCAGCTTTTCTTTTCTCTTTCCCAAGCTCTTCAGCTTTGCAAGCTCGCTCGACAAGTACTACAAACTCTTTTATTTCAAATATGCCAACAAGCAATTTTATGTCTTCATTCAGCCCTTCTTCAAATCTTTTACACATAGCATCTTCAGTCAAAACACACTCTCAGGCATATATACTGAGTCTCACAAATTTTCGCTTGTATTTAGTAACAGTCATACGACCTTGTTTAAGCTCGAGAAACTCTTTACATTTCTGATCTATGAATCTCTGGCTGATATATTTCTTACGAAATTCAATCTGAAAGAATTCCCAGGTGACCCACTCTTTCGGCACAACCGAAACCAAAGTATTCTACCAATGATAGGCAGAATCGCGTAACAAAGACATGGCACATTTTAGACATTCATCAGGAGTACATGATAGTTCTTCAAATACTCGAATAGTGTTATCGAGCCAAAATTCAGCCCTCTCAGCATCGTCATCATCTGTGGCCCTAAATTCTTGGGCCCTATATTTTCAAATTTTATCAACAGGGGGCTTATTTAATCTCACAGAATCAATAGTAGTAGGTACCATAGGCATCGGAGGTGGGTTATTCAAGTTCGAGGGTTGTTGAATAGCCAGATTTGTCCAAATATATTGAGTAAACCACTCGATCATCATATTATAAAAGGCTTGTTTAGCCCCATCATCATGGTCTAGCATTCGACCTAGAATCAACCTGCGCTGTCCCTTGCGTGGGAGTAGGCGCTACACTCTCGACATCGTCTGCTACGGCTCGATCGGGATCAGGATCTATTTACTATACGAGAAACACATTTCAAGTGTCAGGAGTCATCACACTATCGCAATATACTTTATGGCATGTATAGCTAGACTCAAACACGCTACGTTAGTTAGAGAATTGGCTAAACCGTAGCCCTGATACCCATCAAATGTAACACCCCTAACTCGCATCCGTCATCGGTAGGGTTACGAGGTATCACCGAAGAAAAACATAGTATTCGTACAATCACATAATTCCATAGATTTCATTCATAAAATAAATATATTAAATTATTAATCACACTGTATCCACGAATTATAATTCCCAAGTTCAAACGAATTCAAATCAAATATTAAACCTTTGACTTCATAATTATTTACAAGTACTATTTAACCAAATAAAACATTTCACATAGCTTACTATTCAAATCATGTGCAGCATTAAAATTGGCTATTATAAAAAAAACATACTTGGCAATTCATTTGAAGACCAAACGTGCCTATTTGCTAATAACAAAGCCATGCACATTTGACCATTTTAATATAACCAATTTTAAGAACACATACCAACCACTAGTGTATTCAATTCTCATATCATCTATCATTTTTAGAGTATAACCACATAATTAAAACACCAATTATACTTTAAAAATAATTCACATCCTATAATAGCATATTAATACATCCAAATATCATAATAACTTGATATAACTCAATCAATTCATATAACAACAATGACATATGCACAAATTTAAAAGTATATATGTCCTATTAATTAACACCCTATAGCCGAATATATATATCATCTATCATTTTCATACCAACTCCTACTACCAGACATACATCTTAATTTAACCAATATTAATCCACCATCAAAACCTATTCCTCATTCAATTTATAGCACGAACATAACTTTAAATAATTTTAGACCTTGGTCGAATATATAATAGGCATTAAACCTACTAATATGAAATATTCATAAGTTATTCATGACAAAACCAATTAATACGGATAATTAATATATATATCAATTATGAAAATTATAATCTATACTTATCAAATGGATTTAAATCGCAACTAAACCATCAAATCAAACATATCAAAACATCTAACCAAGAAGATTTTAAACCAAGCATAACATATAATATCTAAGCCATTTTCGCATGGCTTAAATACACTTCTCATTCATAATGGATTCAAAAGATAGAATAGCTTATACATGCCATAAGTTTAAACTTAAGCTTTCAAGAGTACCAAAATATAGATGATAGTGTGATGAGCTTTGTTGTAACGCCCCCTCACCCGGGACCGTCGCCGGAGTCGAGTATGAGGTGTTACTAAGCTTAATTTAACATTTTTAGAACTTTGGATTATTTGTTTCTACATTCATAGCTTTTAAGCTACTTGCGTCACAGTCACAAGAAAAATCATATCTCGAGCTACGAAACTCGAAATCAAGATCTGTAAATTTTCCCTGAATCTAGACTCATATACCTATCTACTAATTTTTTTATAAAATTTTTGGTGGGGCCAATTAGTACTGTTTATTAGTTAAAGTTACCCCTGTTTCAGGACTTGACTGGTCTGACCTCTATTTACTACGAACCACATTTCTCTCTGTACAAAATTCATATGACTATGAGGTTTGTTTCTCCTAAAACTAGACTCAGGATTCTGAGGATATAAAATACACCACCTAATTATATCTTCACAATTTATGGTGAATTTCTAAAGTAGGAACAGGGGATTCAGAAACTGCTATGACCCTGTTTCACTAAAATTCAAATATCTTCTAACATATAATTCCTTTACCTGTTTCATTTGTTTCATGTGAAACTAGACATAATAAGCTTCAATTTGATATGTAGTCCATCACCAAATTCAATTGCTATGATTTTTAGTAAATTTTCAAACTCACGTCAGTGTTGCTGCAGTATTCTGTTTATGGCAAATTTCATCCCTCTTATGAGTTTTTATGCACTAAGTATCTTAATAATTTTCCTTATCATCAAACATAATCTAAACTTACCATTTTCATAATTTATCATTGTCAAATATTTTCTCAACCATTCTGTCACCATATCATAAAATCATTTACACAAAATAAGTATACTGCTATACATGCCATACTTAAATTTACAAGCCATTTACCAAAAATCTTCCGGATAGTGTAACTGAGCCTTCGACCTATCCCGACTCCTGAACTGGCTTGTCCAAAACTAGAATGAGTAAGAAGGAGGGAGTAAGCATAAATGCTTAGTAAGTTCATATGTAAATAATAAATAACATAACAAACAATCAAACTAATCAACATTAGCATATATCATCAACACACTTATCACATTTTTTAATCATTTTTCATCATCTTATTACCTTATCGTGGTTGTAATCAACACTCAACCCGAGGGTTAAATACATACCTGTCCAAAATATCCATTTCTCATCACTTACCAATACGTCTCTTTTCATCTCGAGTATTCCTCTATTTGAGTAAAACTTTACCCGTTGAACACATAGGAATATAATTCAGATACATGGATAATTTGCATATAAGTGCCAAATATTCAATCAAGCAATCATGTAACCCGCCCATAAGCGAACTCGGACTCAACTCAACGAGCTCGGGCGTTCGCATCCATAAGTGAACTCGGACTCAACTTAACGAGTTCGGATGCCTAGTTACATCTCACGAACTCGGACTCAACTCAACGAGTTCGAACATTCGCATCCATAAGTGAACTCGGACTCAACTCAACGAGTTCGGATGCTCAACCATCCTAGTGACATGTCACTTGTATCCTAATCTATTCCTAAGGTTCAAACGGGCTTTTTCCTCGAACACTTATCCTTGCCGTCTTCCGTTGAATGCCGAAATCAATACTCAGTAACAATTATATTTAACAAGTAGCTCACATAATTTACATATTATTTGAAATTAACCACAAAGCATACATTTCATAATAAAATTCAGCATAACATATAATTAACATCAATAACTTAAAAATAACCATTATGCTACATTATTTACACATGAACTTACCTTGGTACCAAAATACAAGGATTTGGCAATCTAGTCCACAATCTTTTCTTTTCCTCGATTGAGGTCGATTCCACGTCTTTCTTGATCTAAAATAACACATTTAGCTTATTTAATACTCACATTATCAAATTAATCCTTAACTCAAATTTTGGCAAAATTACAATTTTACCCCTAAACTTTTGCATATTTACATTTTTGCCCCTAGGCTCGAGATTAAACTTTATTCCTTATTCTTATGTTTTACAACATGCTGATCACTTTTCTCTTCTATGGCAACATCAAATTCTCACCCTAACATGTACTTGTGACTATTAGGTATTTTTACCGATTAAGCCCTTTTACTCGTTTTTGCTTAAAATCGAGTAGTACAAGTTGTCTAACATAATTTAAAACTTCATATTCTATCATAAAACATCAAAATACACAAATTTCACCTATGGGTATTTTTCCAAATACAAACCCTAGGTTAAATTATTGCTAACATAAGCTTTATCGAGTTACCGAGATCTCAAAAACGTAAAAATCATTAAAAACGGGGCTTAGAATCACTTACTATGGAGCTTGGAAGCTTGAAACAAACCCTAGCTATGGAGAACCCTTGAAATTTCGGCCTAATGAAGAAGATGGACAAAAATTGGCTTTTAATTTTGTTTTTAATTCATTTTAATAACTAAATGACCAAAATACCCTTACTACTAAACTTTCCAAAATTTCCTTCCATGTCCTAAATTTGTCCATGAACTTAAAATTGGTCAAATTGCTATTTAAGACCTCCTCATTAATATTCCAAAACAATTTCATACTAAAAACTTCTAGAATGCAAGTTTTGCAACTTATTCGATTTAGTCCCTACTTTCAATTTAAGCACTTTAGGCATAGAATTTCATCACGAAATTTTCACACAATCATGAAATCATATCATAATCATCAAAATAATTATAAAATAATTATTTCTATCTCGGATTTGTGGTCACAAAACCACTATTCCGATTAGGCCCTAACTCGGGATATTACAACTCTCCCCCTTTTAAGGATTTTCGTCCTCAAAAATCTTACCTGTAAACAGATGTGGGTATTGATTTCTCATAGTTTATTCGGATTCCCGTGTAGCTTCTTCTACTCCATGCCTTTGCCACAAAACCTTCACAAGTGCAACATTTTTATTCCTTAGTTGTTTGACCTCTCGAGCTAAAATCTTAATCGGTTCTTCTTCATAGGTAATATCTGGTTGTAGTTCAATTTCTGTCGGTGAAACTACATGTGAAGGATCCGAACGATACTGACGTAACATAGATACGTGGAACACATCATGAATCTTTTCTAATTCAGGTGGTAATGCTAGCCGATATGGTACCGGTCCAACTTTTTCAATTACTTCATACGGCCCAATAAAACGCGGACTTAATTTGCCCTTCCGTCCAAATCTAAGGACTTTCTTCCACGGAGACACCTTTAAAAATACTTTATCACCAACTTGAAATTCAATGTCCTTTCGTTTTAGATCTGCATAAGATTTCTGTCTATCTGAAGCAGCTTTCAAACAATCTCGAATTATCTTCACTTTTTCTTCAGTTTCTTTTATTAGATCAACTCCATAAATCTGATTTTCCTTGAGTTCAGTCCAATACAATGGCATTCGACACTTACGACCATATAATGCTTCATAAGGTGCCATTTTCAAGCTCGTCTGATAACTATTGTTGTAAGCAAATTCTACCAGCGGCAAATATCTTTCCCAACTTCCTTGAAATTCCAATACACAACATCTAAGCATATCTTCAAGAATCTGAATTACTCTCTCTGATTGTCCATCAGTTTGTGGATGAAAAGCAGTACTGAAATTTAACTTTGTACCTAACGCGTCTTGCAACTTTTGCCAAAACCACGAGGTAAACCTTGGATCTCTATCTGAAATAATCGACAATGGTATTCCGTGTAATCTAACAATTTCTCTAATATACAGTTCAGCCAACTTGTTAAGAGAATAATCCGTATGTATCGGGATAAAATGAGCCGACTTAGTTAATCTGTCAACTATTACCCAGATGGCATCTTTCTTTCCCGGAGTCAATGGCAATCCTGAAACAAAATCCATAGTAATCCGATCCCATTTCCATTCAGGAACCATAATAGGCTGAAGTAATCCCGAAGGCACTTGGTGTTCAACTTTCACCTGTTGACAAATTAAGCATTTGGACACAAACTCTGATATATCTCTTTTCATTCCATTCCACCAATACATTTTCTTCAAGTCATTATACATTTTCGTACTACCCGGATGAATCGAGAAATAACCACTATGTGCTTCCTGTAGGATCTTTTGAATCAATTCCTCATTCTTCGGTACACAAATCCGATCTTTAAACATTAAGCACCCATCAGAACCAATTTTGAAATCTGACTCTATATCAACTTCACACTGTTTTCTCTTTGCTTGCAAATCTTGATCATCTTTCTGAGCTTCAGAAATCTCTTGCAAAAACATTGGTTTTGCTCTTAACTTTGCTAGAATCGAACCATCATCTGACACTTTCAACTGAGTGTTCATAACTCTCAAAGCAAACAACAACTTTCTGCTCAAAGCATCAGCAACCACATTCGCTTTTCCCGGATGATAATCAATAACAAGCTCGTAATCTTTCAATAATTCCAACCATCTTCGCTGTCTTAAATTCAAGTCTTTTTGTGACATCAAGTACTTAAGACTTTTATGGTCGGTATCTACCCGGCACTTTTCACCATACAAATAATGTCGCCAAATTTTCAAAGCAAACACCACCGCAGCCAATTCCAAATCGTGAGTAGGATAATTCCTCTCATGAGGTTTTAACTGCCTAGAAGCATATGCCACCACTTTTCCTTCTTGCATGAGCACACACCCCAAACCATTTAGAGAAGCATCACTATACACCACAAATTCTTTACCTGATTCGGGTTGTATCAACACTGGTGCTTCAGTTAATAACTTTTTCAATTCTTCGAAACTCTGTTGACATTCTTTCGTCCATTCAAATTTAACATCCTTTCGGAGTAGTCTAGTCATAGGAGCAGCAATTATAGAAAATCCATTTACAAACCGCCGATAATACCCAGCTAGCCCCAAGAAACTTCTAACTTCGGTTATGTTTTTCGGTGGTTTCCAATCAACAATGGCTGAAATTTTACTAGGATCAACCCGTATACCATTATCTGAAACAATATGACCCAAAAATCCAACTTCTCGAAGCCAAAATTCACTTTTACTAAACTTAGCATACAGCTGCTTATTTCTCAAAGTTTGCAAAACTATCCTCAAATGCTCAGCATTCTCTGTATCATCTTTTGAATAAATTAAAATATCATCTATAAACACCACAACAAATTTGTCCAAGTATGGCCGAAATATGCGATTCATTAAATCCATAAACACAGCAGGAGCATTTGTCAATCCGAATGGCATAACTAAAAATTCATAATGACCATACCTTGTTCTAAAAGCAGTTTTAGACATATCCGACTCTTTTACCCGCAGTTGGTAATACCCAGATCTCAAGTCAATCTTTGAAAACCATGTCGCTCCTTTTAGCTGATCAAACAAATCATCAATTCTTGGCAACGGATACTTGTTTTTGATTGTCACCTTGTTTAACTGCCGATAATCAACACACAACCTCATAGAACCATCCTTCTTTTTCACAAATAACACGGGAGCACCCCAAGGTGAAAAACTCGGTCTCACAAACCTTTATCAGTCAACTCTTGCAACTGCGACTTTAATTCCTTCAACTCTGCTGGTGCCATTCTATACGGAGCAATCGAAATCGGAGCTGTTCCCGGTATCAAATCAATACCAAATGCTACTTCCCTGACTGGAGGCAAACCCGACAATTCTTCTAGAAATACGTCCGCAAATTCACACACAACTGGCACTGATTCAACTTTCTTTTCAACTTCTTTTGTATTAATTACATACGCCAAATAAGCTTCATAACCCTTTCTCAGATATCTTTGAGCCGACATTGAAGAAATCACACTAGGCAATGCCTCTGATTTATCTGATTCAGCCCTCAGAGTTTCACCATTTCCACACTTTAATTCTATAATCTTTTCTTTGCAATTTATTTTAGCATCATGCAATGTCAACCAATCCATACCCAAAATAACATCAAACTCATCAAACGGCAACAACATCAAGTCGGCCAGAAAGTAATGATCCCGAATCATTAAAGGACATTTCTTACATACTTTATCGACAGTCACACATTTGCCTAACGGATTCGACACTCTAATCATAAATTCTGTGTTCTCAACAGGTATATTCATACTAGACACCAATTTCATGCACACATATGAATGAGTAGAACCGGCATCAATCAAAGCAATAACATTAACATTATAGAGGGAAAATGTACCGGTAATCACATCAGGTGAGGAAGCATCTTCACGCGCTTTAATAGCATAAGTTCTAGCCGGAGCCCTTCCTTCAGGTCTAACTGGTGCATCCCTGGCTTCATTCTTACTGCTTGCTTCGCTCCCAGCTTTTCTTGGATATCTTCCCCTCGAATCTACACCACTAGCTTTTACATTCTGAAATTTTTCTTTCTCAGCTCTTTCTGGGCAGTCTCTAATAAAATGATCCGAAGAACCACATCGAAAACATTCATTTGCTCTACACGGACCAAAATGATTTCTACCACACCGCTGGCACTCAGGTTTAACAAATCTCGAGTTCCCTACACTGGCTGCCGAAGTAGTCTGGGATTTAGGACCCATATTTTGCTTCTTATAATTCCCATATGATTGCCCAGCTGAAGCTTGGGAACGAGGATTCATATTCCTTGACTTTCCAGGTTGCCGTGAAAATGAACCGCTCATCGGTCTTTTCTTCCAATTTCTAGTCTCAGCCTCTACCTTTTTCTTTTCTTTAAGTAATTCTTCGGCCTTACAAGCTCGATCAACCAATACTACCATTTCTTTTAATTCAAGAATTCCAACAAATACCTTGATGTCTTCGTTGAGTCCGTCTTCAAATCGTTGGTACATCTTGGCCTCTGTAGGAACATACTCTCTGGCATACTTACTTAATCGAACAAACTCTCTTTCATATTCTGTAACCGTCATATTACCTTGCTTCAGCTCAAGAAATTCTTTATGCTTCTGATCAATAAATCTTTCACTAATATATTTCTTCCGAAACTCTTCTTGAAAGAATTCCCAAGTTATTTTCTCTTCGGTACCACCGAAATCAAAGTCTTCCACAATTATAAGCTGAATCCCTCAACAAAGATATAGCGCATTTCAAACATTCTTTAGGTGTACAAGATAATTCGTCAAATACCCGGATTGAATTTTCAAGCCAGAACTCTGCTCTCTCGGCATCATCATCAATATTTGCTTTAAATTCTTCGGCCCCTTGCTTGCGAATTCTATCAACTGGAGTTCTGTGAAATTTCATCAGATCCATACCTTGAGGCATCGGGGGTACAGGTTGAGGAATTGGGGGAGGTGGGGGAGGTTGTACATTTGGGTTCGTACGAACGAACTCAGTGTACCATGCACTCATCATTTGGAGAAAGGCTTCCCGACCCCTTTCTCCTCCTCCCTGACCAACAGTAGGAGGTGGATTTTCAGTCGGCGCTGCTCCTTCAGCCGGAGCTGGCGCATTACTCTCTACTTCATCTGCCACAGCTGGATCGGGATCCATTTACTATAAAAAAAATCATTTAAAAAGGTCAGAAGTCGTCACACTATCACAATTTATACATATGGCATGTATAGCAAAATCCGTACATACAACACGCAGTCCGAGAACTGACTAAACCTGCTCTGATACCACTAAATGTAACGCCCCCACACCCGAGACCGTCGCCGGAGTCGAGTATGAGGTGTTACTAAGCTTAATTTAACATTTTTAGAACTTTGGATTATTTGTTTCTACATTCACAGCTTTTAAGCTACTTGCGTCACAGTCACAAGAAAAATCATATCTCGAGTTACAAAACTCGAAATCAAGATCCGTAAATTTTCCCTGAATCTAGACTCATATACCTATCTACTAATTTTTTTATAAAATTTTTGGTGGGGCCAATTAGTACAGTTTATTAGTTAAATTTACCCCTGTTTCAGGACTTGACTGGTCTGACCTCTGTTTACTACAAACCACATTTCTCTCTGTACAAAATTCATATGACTATGAGGTTTGTTTCTACTAAAAATAGACTCAATAAGAATTCCGAGGATATAAAATACACCAATTAATTATATCTTAAAAATTTATGGTGAATTTCTAAAGTAGGAACAGGGGATTCAGAAACTACTATGACTCTGTTTCACTAAAATTCAAATATCTTATAACATATAATTCCTTTACCTGTTTCATTTGTTTCATGTGAAACTAGACATAATAAGCTTCAATTTGATATATATTCCATCACCAAATTCAATTTCTATGATTTTTAGTAAATTTTCAAACTCACATCAGTGTTGCTGCAGTATTCTGTTTATGGCAAATTTCATCCCTCTTATGAGTTTTTATGCACTAAGTATCTTAATAATTTTCCTTATCATCAAACATAATCTAAACTTACCATTTTCATAATTTATCATTATCAAATATTTTCTCAACCATTCTGTCACCATATCATAAAATCATTTACACAAAATAAGTATATTGCTATACATGCCATACTTAAATTTACAAGCCATTTACCAAAAATCTTCCGGATAGTGTGACTGAGCTTTCGACCTATCCCGACTCCTGAACTGGCTTGTCCAAAACTACAATGAGTAAGAAGGAGGGAGTAAGCATAAATGCTTAGTAAGTTCATATGTAAATAATAAATAACATAACAAACAATCAAACTAATCAACATTAGCATATATCATCAACACACTTATCACATTTTTAATCATTTTTCATCATCTTATTACCTTATCGTGGTTGTAATCAACACTCAACCCGAGGGTTAAATACATACCTGTCCAAAATATCCATTTCTCATCACTTACCAATACGTCTCTTTTCATCTCGAGTATTCCTCCATTTGAGTAAAACTTTACCCGTTGAACACATAGGAATATAATTCGGATACATGGATAATTTGCATATAAGTGCCACATATTCAATCAAGCAATCATGTAACCCGCCATAAGCGAACTCGGACTCAACTCAACGAGCTCGGGCGTTCGCATCCATAAGTGAACTCGGACTCAACTCAATGAGTTCGGATGCCTAGTTACATCTCACGAAGTCGGACTCAACTCAACGAGTTCGACATTCGCATCCATAAGTGAACTCGGATCAACTCACGAGTTCGGATGCTCCATCCTAGTGACATGTCACTTGTATCTATCTATTCCTAAGGTTCAAACGGGCTTTTTCCTCGAACACTTATCCTTGTCGTCTTCCGTAGAATGCCGAAATCAATACTCAATAACAATTATATTTAACAAGTAGCTCACATAATTTACATATTATTTGAAATTAACCACAAAGCATACATTTCAAAATAAAATTCAGCATAACATATAATTACATCAATAACTTAAAATAACCATTATGCTACATTATTTACACATGAACTTACCTTGGTACCAAAATACAAGGATTTTGCAATCTAGTCCACAATCTTTTCTTTCCTCGATTGAGGTCAATTCCCGTCTTTCTTGATCTAAAATAACACATTTAGCTTATTTAATCCACATTATCAATTATCCTTAACTCAAATTTTGGCAAAATTACAATTTTACCCCTAAACTTTTGCATATTTACATTTTTGCCCCTAGGCTCGGGATTAACTTTATTCTTATTCTTATTTT